>NC_084734.1:790027-872527 GCF_033978785.1 Entelurus aequoreus
AAAAGATGTCCAGAATACTGTGGAATTATGAAATGAAAACAGAGCTTTTTGTATAGGATTCTACGGGGTACCATAACTTCCGTTACTCTGACTTCGTCACGCGCATACGTCATCATACCGCGACGTTTCAGCCGGATATTTCCCGGGAAGTTTTAAATGTCACTTTATAAGTTAACCCGGCCATATTGGCATGTGTTGCAATGTTAAGATTTCATCATTGATATATAAACTATCAGACTGCGTGGTCGCTAGTAGTGGCTTTCAGTAGGCCTTTAAGATGTGTCCTATCACTGGTGTCAGAGTGGAAAAAGCCAGGCGCTAACTTAACATTCCTGCTTTAGCGTCACCAGAATGCAGACGGCGGGATAAAGAAAGCTTGTTTGCGTCTGTGGAAAAAGGAACGAAAAAGATTTAGTGTTAGTTTTTATTGCAAATAGCTTCAAGTGGACTGTTGTGTATCATGAGTCATGCTGTTAGTAACCATGACGACGGGGAAAACATTTGAAGACGAGTGTTGCTATTTAGGTGTGTGTGTGTGTGTGTGTATGTGTGTGTTTGTTTGTGTGTGTGTGTGTGTTTGTGATGATATCAATGTGCAGCTGTGTCCAGGGGACGTTTAGGGGACTTGAGCACTGACTCATCAATCCTCGAGCCTCGTTTGTGAGCTTTTAAAGAGCTGAGGTTCTATTTAGAGGACCACACACTCCCTCAGGGTGTGCCACACAGCCATTGTGGTGGCATCCCGTAGTCCAGCTCTAATCTTTGTTCCCGACCGAGTGACAGCTGACTGAGCGTGTCTGGTCCAAGGTGGTCCTGCCTCCCACTCAGAAGGTCAGAGTGGATTTAGTGAGCTGAGTCATCCTGTTGGACTTTGACTTCTCTTATCAAATCACATGGATGATCTTACTCATCTCATCTCATCTGCGGCAGTCTGACTTATGACCTCACATCTTTGACCTTTCAGGGATTTTATTTATTATTTATTTTGGAGGGGGGGGGGGGGGGGGGCGTCGTCTCATCAGCTTCTCTACTCTCGATCCTCCCGGGCCAAAATATTTGTTCTGAAAGGTCACCGTGAACTTTGACCGATCCGAGTCTGAAGGCCCTCATCCTTCCCGATGACACGTCATCGTTACACAACACCAAATCGCCTTTTTAAAGCGCAAGAAGAAGAAAAACGTGTTTATTTATATGCGAGTCTCTCAGCATTCCTTACAAAGACACTCACTTGAATAGAAGAAAGAAATAGTCGAATAAATAAATAGTTGATGCGCGTAAACATTCATTTAAGTGCTAACTCTTCATGTACTCACCATGTAAGTCATCCTATTCAGTCTCTCAGCATACACGGTGCAATAATACCTTTTACTGCTTATCTCTCAGCATACACGGTGCAATAATACCTTTTACTGCTTATCTCTCAGCATGAACACTTCATTGGATGTTAGAATATTAGTAGAATAACGTAACTGTTGGTTTGAACGCTCGTCTCCCAGCATTTGCATAGACTATGAAGTCACGTGTTAAATAGTCATGTTTACTTTGAAGACACAACATGCAGACTTACAGTATGTCAATGCTTATATCGCTGCAGTCACACAATAACCAGGTTTGACGCACAAACATTCATTGGAATGCTTACATCTCAGCATTCACACACAATAAACGTGTTTGATGCACATAAGCAATTACACAAAACCATTGTTTAATGCACATAAAGATTAATTTGAATGCTTATATCTCAGCATTCACACAATATTTTATTTAGGTTTGATGCACAAAACCATTCATTGGAATGCTTATATCTCAGCAGTTACACTTACACCTGCGTGATGCACATTAATATGAACTAGAATGCTTGTATCTCAGCATTCACACAATAAATGTGTGATGCACATAAACATTAACTTGAATGCTTATATTTCAGCATTCACAAAAATGTGTGATGTACATAAACATTAACTTCAATGTTTATATCTCAGCATTCACACAATAAATGTGTGATACACATAAACATTAACTTGAATGTTTATATCTCAGCATTCACACAATAAATGTGTGATGCACATAAACATTAACTTGAATGCATATATCTCAGCATTCACACAATAAATGTGTGATGCACATAAACATTAACTTGAATGCTTATATTTCAGCATTCACACAAATGTGTGATGTACATAAACATTAACTTCAATGTTTATATCTCAGCATTCACACAATAAATGTGTGATACACATAAACATTAACTTGAATGTTTATATCTCAGCATTCACACAATAAATGTGTGATGCACATAAACATTAACTTGAATGCTTATATCTCAGCATTCACACAATAAATGTGTGATGCACACTAAGATGAAGTTGAATTGTTATATCTCAGCATTCACACAATAAATGTGTGATGTACATACACTTGAATGGTTATATCTCAGCATTCACACAATAAATGTGTGATGCACATAAACATTAACTCGATTGCTTATATCTCAATATTCACACAAATGTGTGATGCACATGAACATTAACTTAAATGCTTATAACTCAGCATTCACACAATAAATGTGTGATGCACATAAACAGTAACTCGATTGCTTATATCTCAGTATTCACACAAATGTGTGATGCACATAAGCATTAACTTGAATGCTTATATCTCAGCATTCACACAATAAATGTGTGATGCACACTAAGATGAAGTTGAATTGTTATATCTCAGCATTCACACAATGAATGTGTGATGCACATAAGCATTAACTTGAATGCTTGTATCTCAGTATTCACACAATAAATGTGTGATGCTCATAAGCATGAACTTGGATGCTTATATCTCAGCATTCACACAATAAATGTGTGATGCACACTAAGATGAAGTTGAATTGTTATATCTCAGCATTCACACAATAAATGTGTGATGTACATACACTTGAATGGTTATATCTCAGCATTCACACAATAAATGTTTGATGCACATAAACATTAACTCGATTGCTTATATCTCAATATTCACACAAATGTGTGATGCACATAAACATTAACTTAAATGCTTATATCTCAGCATTCACACAATAAATGTGTGATGCACACTAAGATGAAGTTGAATTGTTATATCTCAGCATTCACACAATAAATGTGTGATGTACATACACTTGAATGGTTATATCTCAGCATTCACACAATAAATGTTTGATGCACATAAACATTAACTCGATTGCTTATATCTCAGTATTCACACAAATGTGTGATGCACTTAAGCATTAACTTGGATGCTTATATCTTAGCGTTCACACAATAAGTGTGTGATGCACACTAAGATTAAGTTGAATGCTTATAGCTCAGCATTCACACAATAAATGTGTGATGTACATACACTTGAATGGTTATATCAGCATTCACACAATAAATGTTTGATGCACATAAACATTAACTTAAATGCTTACATTTCAGCATTCACACAATAAATGTGTGATGCACATAAGCATTAACTTGAATGCTTGTATCTCCAGCATTCACACAATACATAAACAACCCGATTGCTTCTATCTCAGCATTCACACAATAAATGTGCGATGTACATAAACATTAACTGGATCGAGTAAATCTCAGCATTCACACAATAAATGTGTGATGCACACTAAGATCAAGTTGAATGCTTATATCTCAGCATTCACACAATAAGTGTGTGATGCACATAAACATTAACTTAAATGCTTATATCTCAGCATTCACACAATAAATGTGTGATGCACATAAGCATGAACTTGGATGCTTATATCTCAGCATTCACAAAATAATTGTGTGATGCACACTAAGATTAAGTTGAATGCTTATATCTCAGCATTCACTCAATGAATGTGTGATGCACACAAGCATTAACTTGAATGCTTATATCTCAGTATTCACACAATAAATGTTTGATGCACATACGCATGAACTTGGATGCTTATATCTCAGCATTCACACAATAAATGTGTGATGCACACTAAGATGAAGTTGAATGCTTATATCTCAGCATTCACACAATAAATGTGTGACATACATACATTTGAATGGTTATATCTCAGCATTCACACAATAGATGTGTAATGCACATAAACATTAACTTGAATGCTTATATCTCAGCATTCACACAATAAATGTGTGATTCACATAAGCATTAACTTGGATGCTTACATCTCAGTATTCATACAATAAATGTGTGGTTCACATAAGCATTAACTTGGTTGCTTATATCTCAGTATTCACACAATACATAAACATTAACCCGATTGCTTCTATCTCAGCATTCACACAATAAATGTGTGATGTACATAAACATTAACTCGATTGCTTATATCTCAGCATTCACACAATACATAAACATTAACTTGAATGCTTATATCTCAGCATTCACACAGCATATTAAGTTTGAAGCACAAGACCGTTCATTGGAATGTGAGAGATAAATGTGGCGGACATGAAGCTCAAAGTAAATTGTCGTCTCTCAGAAAACGTCCATGACCTCTCCCTGGGTGTGTCCTTGAACTGCCCTTGACCTCTCCCCGGGTGTGTCCTTGAACCGCCCTTGGGAGGAGAGAAGATCCTACCTGAGTGTCTGTAGAAAGTCATGTTGTCGTCGTCGGGAGGAGAGCTGAGGCGTGTAAAGATGGAGGCACCTGCATGTGGGGGTCTGTATATACACACACCCACCTCACCCCCACACCCTCTACACACCCACCTCACCCCCAACTTCACCCTCTTCTCCTTTTTAGGCCGCACTAGAAGAGAAGGATTAGTCTAGAAGGTCTAAATGACTCCACGCTGGGACAAGTTAAAAATATAAAGAGGCTCTCTCAAAGGTTTTGAATGATGGACAACAGATACTCCCATCAAATGTTTTGTCTCTCGTGGACCACATCAACATCACACACACACACACACACACACATCAACATCACAACTCATCCTGATGACTCACTTGGGGAACACTCGTATCACACACACACACACACACACACACATACATGTATTGCCTACTTTGTGTGGACCCACGTTTGGTTAGTAGGTTGTGAGGGCCCCCCTTTCCACTATAGCTAGAGTGATTAAAAAAATATAGAGTTGCAACCTCACTTCAGAATGCAAAACACACAAAGTAAAAACAATATTTCACTTCTGTAGTTGTGAGGACCAGACAAATGTCCTCACAAGTCAAAAGATCCTCACAGAAAGGGTGGTTTGCCAAATGTGTATGTCCACACAAGGATGGTGAGACAAGTGATCACCCACACACACATTAGCATCACACACACACACACACACTAAGACATGGTGAACTTTAGCAGTGTGCATAAATATAGTTGTGTGTGTCTTGTTCTCTGGACTACATGTCAGGAAGCAAATATGGCGGACACACTGTGTGTACAGTTATGGTGTGTATGCTAGTCGCATGTACCGTAATTTCCGGACTATAAGCCGCAACAGCTAAATTTAGGGGAAAATACAGATTGCTCCATATATAAGCCGCACCCGACTATAAGCCGCAGGGTTTTGATGTGTAATTAGCGTAGTATATAGGGGTTCCTGCTACCACGGAGGGGATTGTCGGGACAGAGATGACTGTTTGGTATCGCAAAGCGTCCCATTTATTAACAATAAATCTTTCAATCATTCAATCAAACTTTCACATCTTTGACATGGCGAACAGCATTCGTGCAGAGTACAAATAATACAACGGTGCAAAGTAATATAAAGTGCTCGCCTGTACGTTATCAAAATAACCGGTATATGAAAAGTCAGTCTTTAATCATTGGGTCATCGTCTTCCTCCTGCGTACTAAAACCACCGAAATCCTCTTCGTCGGTGTCGGAGAAGAACAGGCCGTATATAAGCCGCACCCTTGTATAAGCCGCAGGGACCAGAACGAGGGGGGAAAGTAGCGGCTTATAGTCCGGAAATAACGGTAAGTACAAAAGCAGTGAAGTTGTCACGTTGTGTAAATGGTAAATAAAAAGAGAATACAACAAATCCTTTTCAACTTATATTCAATTGAGTAGACTGCAAAGACAAGATATTTCATGTTCACACTGAGAAACTTTGTTCTTTTTCCGCAAATAATCATGAAGTTAGAATTGAATGGCAGCAACACGTTGCAAAAAAGTTGTCACAGGGGCAACAAAGAGTGATAAAGTTGAGGAATGCTTATTTGGAACATCCCACAGGTGAACAGGCTAATTGGGAACAACTTCCACCTGGTCCCCGTAACGAAGGTGCTTTGTCTGCAGGAGATGTCGGCTAATGGGATACGACAATAAGCTGTTTAAACCAAAAGGTAAGCACATCTTTCTTACAAATGGAGGTTATTGACTATCATTTGTACAAGAACAATGTGTTCATAACCAAGTTAAGCCAAAAAAATAGGTAAGCTAGTTACGTCTTGTGAGTTAGCCTAGCATGATAACTAATTCCAGCTGATTAGCTGGAGAAGCTAAGCTAAGTATAGCTAGGAAAATAAGTGTGAAAAGTGGTTGGTTGTCTATAAGGACTTCTCAGAAGTTATATGTAATGCTTGATTGATTGATTGATTGATTGAGACTTTTATTAGTAGGTTGCACAGTGAAGTACATATTCCGTACAATTGACCACTAAATGGTAACACCCGAATAAGTTTTTCAACTTGTTTAAGTCGGGGTCCAATAGAGGTAGCTTATAGCCAGTTAATAGCTAGCACGATAACTAATTCGAGTTGATTAGCTGGAGAAGCTAAGCTAAGTATAGCTAGGAAAATAAGTGTGAAAAGTGGTTGGTTGTCTATAAGGACTTCTCAGAAGTTATATGTAATGCTTGATTGATTGATTGATTGAGACTTTTATTAGTAGGTTGCACAGTGAAGTACATATTCCGTACAATTGACCACTAAATGGTAACACCCCAATAAGTTTTTCAACTTGTTTAAGTCGGGGTCCAATAGAGGTAGCTTATAGCTAGTTAATAGCTTACAGAGGTATGATGGACATTGGAGATTTAGGATATTTTAAAAACGTCACATTGATTTTGTTTCACACATTTTAGATGAAACACAGATGTCCTGGCTCAATAAGTCCTCCAGCCTGTGACAGCACAACAGTAGACCACATGGACTTGGACATAACACCTGATGTCACTGGAACAGAGGAACCCTGCTCAAGTCAGGAAACAATTGACAGCGTAGTTGTTTGTGCTCCCCTCAAAAAACATGGAAATAGAGTTTACAACAAAAGACGTTATTGCTTGTATTGCAGTAAGCCTTATGCCAAGATGGCAAGGCATCTAGAAAGTGCACACAAAAACACATTAGAAGTAGCCACAGCTCTTAGCTTTCCAACGAGTTCCATGGAGAGAAGGACACAGCTAGAGAATATTCGTAATAAAGGGAACTACGCTCACAATGCTGCTATTATGGAGTCAGGGATGGGTGAACTAGTGCCATTCAAACAACCACCTAAAGAAGCTAAAGGAAATGATTTCATGCACTGTGCACATTGCCAAGGACTGTTTACCAGAAAGGTACTGTGGAGACACATGCCAAGTTGTCCCCCCAAACCTGCATCAGTCATCGGAAAACCAGGAAAGAACCGTGTCCGGTCCATGTGCACATATACTGGGCCTGTGCCTTCAAGTGTATCCAAACAACTGTGGGGAGTAATAAGTGCAATGATTCCTGATCCTATCACAGAAATAATAAAAGATGACCATGTCATCACAGATGTTGGGCAGCACCTGTTGAACAAAAGTGGTATAAAAAGCGGCTGCAAGGCTTTTGACAAAAACAAGAAAGTTTGATCATATTACGCCTATACTGGCTCACTTGCACTGGCTTCCTGTGCACTTAAGATGCGACTTTAAGGTTTTACTACTTACGTATAAAATACTACACGGTCTAGCTCCTGCCTATCTCGCCGATTGTATTGTACCATATGTCCCAACAAGAAATCTGCGTTCAAAGAACTCCGGCTTATTAGTGATTCCCAGAGCCAAAAAAAAGTCTGCGGGCTATAGAGCGTTTTCTATTCGGGCTCCAGTACTCTGGAATGCCCTCCCGGTAACAGTTAGAGATGCTACCTCAGTAGAAGCATTTAAGTCCCATCTTAAAACTCATTTGTATAATCTAGCCTTTAAATAGACCCCCCTTTTTTAGACCAGTTGATCTGCCGTTTCTTTTCTTCTCTCCTCTTCTCCCCTGTCCCTTGCGAGGGGGAGTTGCATAGGTCCGGTGGCCATGGATGAAGTGCTGGCTGTCCAGAGTCGGGACCCCGGGTGGACCACTAGCCTGTGCATCGGTTGGGGACATCTCTGCGCTGCTGACCCGTCTCCGCTCGGGATGGTTTCCTGTTGGCCCCGCTGTGGACTGGACTCCCGCTGATGTGTTGGATCCACTGTGGACTGGACTTTCACAATGTTATGTCAGACCCACTCGACATCCGTTGCTTTCGGTCTCCCCTAGAGGGGCGGGGTTACCCACATATGCGGTCCTCTCCAAGGTTTCTCATAGTCATTCACCGACGTCCCACTGGGGTGAGTTTTTCCTTGCCCGTATGTGGGCTCTGTACCGAGGATGTCGTTGTGGCTTGTACAGCCCTTTGAGACACTTGTGATTTAGGGTTATATAAATAAACATTGATTGATTGATTGATGTATATCAGCAAAAAAATCAACAATATGTCAGAGAGAAGATGCGGGAATTAGGAAGACTGATTCATAATGCCGGGAGAGTAACTACCTTGAAAAAAATGGAGGATTTTGTGAATCCTAAGAACTACTTGGAGATGGTCAAAGCTGTCAAATGTACTTGTGGCTATGATAGTGACACTAACTAATTCTGGATTCCATCACTGGCAACTAAACTTGGGAATTCCCTGGTTAAAGTCAGCAAACTCTTGAAAGCACAAGGTTTGATAAACAACAATGAAGAGCTGGTAAGGAATAGATAGATAGATAGTATTTTATTGATTCCTTCAGGAGAGTTCCCTCAGGAAAATTAAAATTCCAGCAGCAGTGTACAGAATTGAGATCGAATTTAAAAAAAGTAAATAATGGGGATATAAATGGAAACAAAATAGAAAAATATTACAGTAGAATAAGAACAAAAAGCATCAATGAGAATACAAATATAACAGTAAAATAAGAATACAACAAGAGAAACTAGGCATTAGTGACCATGTTATGAAAACGTATTACGCTGTTATTGTTTTGCATCCCCCGTCATTCTAGTACCCCCCTCCCTCCCAGAGAGGAGTTGTACAGTCTAATGGCGTGTGGGACAAAGGAGTTTTTTAGTCTATTAGTCCTGCACTTGGGATGAAGCAGTCTAGCACTGAACAGGCTCCTCTGGCTACTGACAACGCTATGCAGAGGGTGACTGGCATCATCCAGAATGCTCACTAGTTTTTCCACAGTCCTCTTCTCTGCCACCGTCACCAGTGAGTCCAGTTTTAGTCCGATCGTAGAACCGGCCCGCCTGATCAGTTTCTCCAGTCTAGAGCTGTCCTTCTTAGATATACTGCCCCCCCAGCACACTACGATGTAGTACAGAACACTGGCAACCACAGACTGGTAGTACATCCACAATAGAATGCCACTCAGTTCCAAGATGTCCATCGTGAGAAGTGGAAGGAGTTGATCTCTGCAACAGCTCTGAGGAACATAGCTGAAGGAAAGTGGAATGCACCACAACTTATGCCCTTCACTGAGGATGTTCAACACATGCATGAGTTTCTCAGTCAAATGCATGATGAGTGCAGCAGTGAACATTCTTTCACAAAGGCCTGGTCAGACCTGACAAAAGTATGTTTGACACAGATCATCCTCTTTAACAGACAAAGAGAAGGAGAGCCTGCTGGCTTTTTGTCAAGAGACACAACTGATCCTCATGAAGATGTGGACTGGGCTCTCTCTGAAGTGGGAAACAAACTCTGCAGACATTTTTCAAGGATTGTCATCAGGGGAAAAACGAGGCAGACCTGTTCCTATTCTCTTGACTCCAAAAATGGTTTGTGCATTTGAACTTCTCGTTAAGTACAGGGAAACTTGTGGGGTTCTCAAAGACAACACTTACCTGTTTGCAAGACCCACAGCGTTGACACATTGCCGTGGTTCTGACTGCATACGAGACTATGCAAAAGCATGTCCTGTGTCACTTACATCCACCAAACTAGGAAAACATGCTGCCACCCTTTCAACTGTGCTAAACATGACAGACACAGAGATGGACCAGCTGGACAACTTTCTTGGCCATGATATTAGAATCCATCGTGAGTTCTATAGACTCCCTGAAAAGACACTGCAGCTGGCAAAAACCAGCAAAGTTTTGATGGCACTCGAGCAAGGTCGATTATCTGAGTTCCATGGCTAGAACTTGGATGAAATCACAATTGGTCCAAATGGTAAGTTGTCATCTTTGTTGTTTCCTTTGTCTATCATTTTTTCCCCATCATTTTGTTTGGTTTGAAGTCAATTATAAGCTTAACATGGTAACAGAAAGTGTTGTGGAAACTGAAGAGGAATCAATCAATCAATCAATGAATTCCTTTATTGTCATTGTCATAATAACACTTAAGTCATACATGTCAACGAGATTTTGTTTGAGCTTTGTCCAGCGGCATAGAAACTGCATTAAAGTGCAGGTTGACCATAGTTCACAGTTTAGCATTGTCAGGAATGAAGATGGCGAATAGAGGGGGCGTGGGGGTGGGAACAGTCAGATGTCTGATGGGTGTTACGTTGATGTTGCAGCAATGCAGTGTCCAGAGCACAATTATTGAGGTGGTGAAGAGTGAGGTAATGAGATGGTCCGGGGCAGCAAAGGGGCAGGCTGTTCATTTAGCAGTCTCACAGACTGTGAGACATTCTGGTGGTCCTGGCGCGAATCGATCTATACCTTCTTCCAGAGGGTAGCAGGTTGAAGAGGCCATGTGCTGGGTGGTATCTGTCCTTCAGGATGTTGTGTACTCGCTTTAGGCAGCGAGTTGTGTACATGGCACTCATCTCTGGGAGTATCGTCCTTGTAATTTTCCCCGCCGCTTTAACCACTCGCTGGAGGGCCTGTTGGTTCGCTTTAGTGCAGCTAGCAAACCACACTAAAAAGCCGTAAGTGAGGACACTGCTGATGGCACAGTTGTAAAAGTTAACCATTGATTTCTGCGGAATGGGAAGGGGACAAGACTGCCTATAGAGAAGAGGTGAAGGCACTGTCAGACCACTATGCAAAAAACAACCTCATTCTCAATCCCACAAAGACCAAGGAGCTGATTGTTGATTTCAGGGAAAAAAATCACTGAGCTCATCCAGCCCATCTACATCATGGGAGAGGAGGTGGGAAGGGTCTTTGAGTGCAAGTTCCTGGGCGTGAACATCTCGAGCAACATGACCTGGAAAAGCAACACCACTGCACTCCAGAAAAAAGGTCAGCAAAGACTGTATTTTCTGAGAAGGCTGAGGAAAATAGATGTGGCTGATAACCTGCTCCTGTCCTATCGCTGCTCCGTTGAGTCAATACTGACCTACGGCGTCTCCGTGTGGTTTTCTAGCTGCACGGTGGCACAGAGAAAGAGATTACAGGGGGTCAGAAACGCGGCCCAGAAGATCACTGCATGTCCTCTTACATCTCTAGAGGACTTCCTGCGGCAGCTGAGGAAACTTAAGGTGCCGACCGAGATGCTGGTGCAGTTTTACTCAGCCATCATAGAGTCCATCCTGACCTCCTCCATCACAGTGTGGTTCCCCGGCGCCACAGTCCAGGATAAGAATAGGCTGCAAGCTCCCATCCCTCCAGGACTTGTTCTCGTCCAGGACCAGGAGGCGTGTGGGTCGGATCACAGCTGACTCTTCTCACCCTGGACACACACTATTCTCCCCTCTCCCCTCAGGCAGGAGACTACGCTCCATCCAGACCCACACCTCCCGCCACCTGAACAGTTTTTTCCCCTCGGCCATCAGGCAAATGAACAATAACTCCTAACAGCAGCTCCTTGAATTCCTTCTAAGTCTAAGTCTATCTGATAGCTCAGTCACAGCTCTTTTTATTACCAAATATGTGTTATATGTGTTTTATGTCGCACGTTTGCACCAAGAAAAATTCCTAGTTTGTGAACCCGTTCTCAAACAATGGCAATAAAACTATTCTGATTCTGATTCTGACCTGCATAAGAGACACTGCAACAGGAGAGCAAACAGCATCCTCAGGGACTCATCCCACCCAGGTCACCACTGGCTTGAACTCTTGCCCTCAGGGAGGCGCTATAAGAGCATCAAAGCAAGGACAAATAGACTGAAAAACAGTTTCTATCCTAGAGCTGTTATTGCCCTAAACTCTGCACTTACCTGAACACTCACCACTTTATTACTTGCTTATCTCTGATAAAGATCTACTGTGCAATATGTTATTTTTAACATTTTATTATGTTTTTAAATTTTAAATTGTTTGTTGTCTTAACACTATTTCATGTAGGTTTGTTTTAAAAGCACTGAGCTGGATTGCTGTCCAATTTCGTTGTTTCCATACAATGACAAGAAAGGTATTTTGATTCTGAAGATCTTACCAGAGTGGACGAAAACTGTTCATTTCTTGATAATGGTATGTAATGTCAATACTCATTGTTGTGGTTTATTAAATGTATTCGCAGTAGTTTTAATGACAATATATGTCTTAATATTCTGTTATTTAGAATTCTTTCTGAAGTTCCATTTGGTTAGCACTCTGGAAGTGCATGTGGCCGATGGTAAATGGTAAATGATAAATGGGTTATACTTGTATAGCGCTTTTCTACCTTCAAGGTACTCAAAGCACTTTGACACTATTTCCACATTCACCCATTCACACACACTGATGGCGGGAGCTGCCATGCAAGGCGCTAACCAGCAGCCATCAGGAGCAAGGGTGAAGTGTCTTGCTCAAGGACACAACGGATGTGACTAGGATGGTAGAAGGTGGGGATTGAACCCCAGTAACCAGCAACCCTCCGATTGCTGGCACGGCCACTCTAGCAACTTCGCCACACCGTCCCCACTTCGCCACGCCGTGGGTAAGCATGACACTGAATGTTTCTTACATTCAACCCACAGAAGGGGGGGACTTTCCAACCACTGAGGAGGAAGCAATCCCACCCCCCCAAGAGACTGACACAACTTTGAAAAGAAGAGGATGCATCATCAGGAGATCGTGCAGTGAGACATTCTTCCAAAGGTAAACTATATATATAAACTGTTTTTTTAGTCAACTTGTATAAGTCTTTGTTTTGTCACAAATAATGCAAATGCATATGTATGCATTGTTCTCTGTGGGTTAAAGACATTATAGCAAACAAATAAATAACTTAATTTCTTAATCTTCTTTTATTTCTTTTATTTTCATACACATATTTTGTATGGTCACTTGCAGGTAAAGCTAAAGTGTTAGAATAATTACATATATATTATCACACTAACTTTAGTATGCTTAAAGTCCGTTGATTTAGTTATTAGCTATTGTGCTCAAGTTAGACTTTTGTAATCTATGCAAGGACAAAACTTCTTGTCTGAGGGGTGGCCTCAGCCACAGATGTTATCTTTGTTTTAGCCCGCTAACAGCCAAGGACTTCGACGACCGCAACGAAGATAAGATGACAGCACGCAGACGAAGCAGAGACTTCAACGGCCTCAACGAAGATAAGATGACAACACGCAGACAAAGCGGGGACAAGGCGAAATCACAAGGCCCCCAGCACATTCCGTCACGTACTGTGCGTCCTGGACCTGCTTTGCATAATATATGTGACTACTCCTTTCAGAGGCGTCTTTAGTGTTGTTGACTGTGGGACTCCTGAATAAATAGAGGGACGCAGGAGCTGAACCTTAGAGCGTAGTAAGTGTGCAGCTCCATGCGTTCTCCTCATGAGCTAAATTGAACGCTTGTCTCTGCATGATTCCTTGCTTCTTGTCTGATTAATAGATGTCATCAGTGCTTGAACCTGACAGCTGCCCAGACAAGGCGACCCTGGACACAGAAAGAGGTGGAGAAGCACATGGAGCCATTCCTCCCTTCTGGGATTGTACCAGCAAAGAGTGACTGTTTAAAATGTTGGAGGGACGAACCGGAAGCTCTCCAAAAGCATCGAAGTTCTATGTGTACAAGCGCATTACGGCCTACAAAAGGAGATTGCAGGTAAAATAGTAGATCATCAGCAAGACTGGTGAAGTAAAAAATGTTTTAAAAATGTTATTTATGTTCAATGTTGCTCAAAATGAAAGTTTAAATGAGTTTGTATTTTATTTCAGTGGTTTAAGGTAAGATAAGATCATCCTTTATTGATCCCACAACAGGGAAATTTGGGTTACTTTGTTTACGTGTTTCAAATATTGGTAAGAGAGCACATTTTGAGCACAACCCATAGGGGGCGCTAGGGATGTCCTTTCAAACAGGAGAAGTATCTGTGTGACAGGAGACTTCTTTCTACTGCATGTCAACTTAGTGTGTCACATGATCTCTGGCATGGCAACTGTGACTCACCACACACACATACACACACACACACACACACACACACACACACACACACACACTCACACTCACACTCACACACACAGTAAGTAAAGGTCACAAATCAGGACTTAGTTATGTGTGCACAAAGACCACAGGGTCAACTGTCTGTCAACACTGCAACACTTGCTAGCCAGGATGTAACACACACACACACACACACACACACACACACACACACACACACACACACACACACACACACACACACACACACACACACACACACACACACACACACACACACACACACACACACACACACACAGAGAGAGATAAAATCTCCAGTGTGAGCCAACCAACAAGCCTTCAGCTGTAAACAACTTGACACTACTTCACGCACACACAAAAGCAAATAAGATGATAGTTAATATTATATTTTCTATGACATTTATGTCCTCTAACTGCATTCATTCCTCACATCAGGAATTGAAATATGCTCAAAAGTCAAGTAAATGTGTATGTGATGTAAGTTCATAAAGAACATGAAACCACAATAAATACATTCCAAATGTAAAAACTGTACTTAATTTAACCCACAAAAAATATGTAGGTAAAATATGTATCTAAAAAGAATATCCATGAATGTAAATATGTGGATAAATACTTAATGTGTATAAGATAGTGGGACCTAGAATGTCCATGCAGGTACAATATATTTTATAAAAGCAATAATATAAATAAACACATAAATCCCTTCAAAACGTGTATGAAATAAAGTTATAAGACCTGTACTACACTATGAAATAAAACAATCTCTGGATGGGTCAAATATATATATATCAAAAATACAATATTGAAAATAAATATTGGGAACTAAAACCTGTACAAGTTGACCAAAAAAATAATCTGTAAGTGAGAAATATGCTTTTCAATAATAAATATGTATAAAATAATCATCCATCCATACATGCCTAAAACATGTACAACTAAAACACATTTGTAAGTAGTTGAAATGTTTATATATACTGTGTGTATGTATGTATATATATATGCATATATATATATGTATATATATATGCGTGTATATATATGTATATAAATATGTGTATATATGTGTATATATATGCATATATATATATATATATATATATATATACAGTATATATGTGTATATATACAGTATATGTATATATTTATGTGTATATATATGCATATATGTGTATACAGTATATATATATATGCATAAAAATGTATATATATATGTGTATACATTTGCATATACTGTATATGTGTATAGATATATGTGTGTATATATATGCATATATGTGTGTGTGTGTGTGTATATACGCATATATGTACAAACCCCGTTTCCATATGAGTTGGGAAATGGTGTTAGATGTAAATATAAACGGAATACAATGATTTGCAAATCCTTTTCAAGCCATATTCAGTTGAATATGCTACAAAGACAACATATTTGATGTTCAAACTGATAAACTTTTTTTTTTTTTTGCAAATAATAATTAACTTTAGAATTTGATGGCAGCAACACGTGACAAAGAAGTTGGGAAAGGTGGCAATAAATAGTGATAAAGTTGAGGAATGCTCATCAAACACTTATTTGGAACATCCCACAGGTGTGCAGGCTAATTGGGAACAGGTGGGTGCCATGATTGGGTATAAAAGTAGATTCCACCTGATTCACATATGACCTTCATCACCTGATTCACATATGACCTTCATCACCTGATTCACATATGACCTTCATCACCTGATTCACATATGACCTTCATCACCTGATTCACATGTGACCTTCATCACCTGATTCACATGTGACCTTCATCACCTGATTCACATATGACCTTCATCACCTGATTCACATATGACCTTCATCACCTGATTCACATATGACCTTCATCACCTGATTCACATATGACCTTCATCACCTGATTCACATATGACCTTCATCACCTGATTCACATGTGACCTTCATCACCTCATTCTCATATGACCTTCATCACCTGATTCACATATGACCTTCATCACCTGATTCACATATGACCTTCATCACCTGATTCTCATATGACTTTCATCACCTGATTCACATGTGACCTTCATCACCTGATTCACATATGACCTTCATCACCTGATTCACATGTGACCTTCATCACCTCATTCTCATATGACCTTCATCACCTGATTCACATATGACCTTCATCACCTGATTCACATATGACCTTCATCACCTGATTCTCATATGACTTTCATCACCTGATTCACATGTGACTTCATCACCTGATTCACATATGACCTTCATCACCTGATTCACATATGACCTTCACCACCTGATTCTCATGTGACCTTCATCACCTGATTCTCATATGACTTTCATCACCTGATTCACATGTGACCTTCATCACCTGATTCACATATGACCTTCATCACCTGATTCACATATGACCTTCATCACCTGATTCACATATGACCTTCATCACCTGATTCACATGTGACCTTCATCACCTCATTCACATGTGACCTTCATCACCTGATTCACATATGACCTTCATCACCTGATTCACATATGACCTTCATCACCTGATTCACATGTGACCTTCATCACCTCATTCACATGTGACCTTCATCACCTGATTCACATATGACCTTCATCACCTGATTCACATGTGACCTTCATCACCTCATTCACATGTGACCTTCATCACCTGATTCACATATGACCTTCATCACCTGATTCACATATGACCTTCATCACCTGATTCACATGTGACCTTCATCACCTCATTCACATGTGACCTTCATCACCTGATTCACATATGACCTTCATCACCTGATTCACATATGACCTTCATCACCTGATTCACATGTGACCTTCATCACCTCATTCACATGTGACCTTCATCACCTGATTCACATATGACCTTCATCACCTGATTCACATATGACCTTCATCACCTGATTCACATGTGACCTTCATCACCTGATTCACATATGACCTTCATCACCTGATTCACATATGACCTTCACCACCTGATTCTCATATGACCTTCATCACCTGATTCTCATGTGACCTTCATCACCTGATTCACATATGACCTTCATCACCTGATTCACATGTGACCTTCATCACCTGATTCACATATGACCTTCATCACCTGATTCTCATATGACCTTCATCACCTGATTCACATATGACCTTCATCACCTGATTCTCATATGACCTTCATCACCTGATTCTCATGTGACCTTCATCACCTGATTCACATGTGACCTTCATCACCTGATTCTCATGTGACCTTCATCACCTGATTCTCATGTGACCTTCATCACCTGATTCACATATGACCTTCATCACCTGATTCACATGTGACCTTCATCACCTGATTCACATATGACCTTCATCACCTGATTCACATGTGACTTTCATCACCTGATTCACATGTGACCTTCATCACCTGATTCACATATGACCTTCATCACCTGATTCACATATGACCTTCATCACCTGATTCACATGTGACCTTCATCACCTGATTCACATGTGACCTTCATCACCTGATTCACATATGACCTTCATCACCTGATTCACATGTGACCTTCATCACCTCATTCACATGTGACCTTCATCACCTGATTCACATATGACCTTCATCACCTGATTCACATATGACCTTCATCACCTGATTCACATGTGACCTTCATCACCTGATTCACATATGACCTTCATCACCTGATTCACATATGACCTTCACCACCTGATTCTCATATGACCTTCATCACCTGATTCTCATGTGACCTTCATCACCTGATTCACATATGACCTTCATCACCTGATTCACATGTGACCTTCATCACCTGATTCACATATGACCTTCATCACCTGATTCTCATATGACCTTCATCACCTGATTCACATATGACCTTCATCACCTGATTCTCATATGACCTTCATCACCTGATTCTCATGTGACCTTCATCACCTGATTCACATGTGACCTTCATCACCTGATTCTCATGTGACCTTCATCACCTGATTCTCATGTGACCTTCATCACCTGATTCACATATGACCTTCATCACCTGATTCACATGTGACCTTCATCACCTGATTCACATATGACCTTCATCACCTGATTCACATGTGACTTTCATCACCTGATTCACATGTGACCTTCATCACCTGATTCTCATGTGACCTTCATCACCTGATTCACATATGACCTTCATCACCTGATTCACATGTGACCTTCATCACCTGATTCACATATGACCTTCATCATCTGATTCACATGTGACTTTCATCACCTGATTCACATATGACCTTCATCACCTGATTCACATATGACCTTCATCACCTGATTCACATATGACCTTCATCACCTGATTCACATATGACCTTCATCACCTGATTCACATGTGACCTTCATCACCTGATTCACATGTGACCTTCATCACCTGATTCACATATGACCTTCATCACCTGATTCACATATGACCTTCATCACCTGATTCACATGTGACCTTCATCACCTGATTCACATATGACCTTCATCACCTGATTCACATGTGACCTTCATCACCTGATTCACATGTGACCTTCATCACCTGATTCACATATGACCTTCATCACTTGATTCACATGTGACCTTCATCACCTCATTCTCATATGACCTTCATCACCTGATTCACATATGACCTTCATCACCTGATTCTCATATGACCTTCATCACCTGATTCACATGTGACCTTCATCACCTGATTCACATATGACCTTCATCACCTGATTCTCATATGACTTTCATCACCTGATTCACATATGACCTTCATCACCTGATTCACATGTGACCTTCATCACCTCATTCACATGTGACCTTCATCACCTCATTCACATGTGACCTTCATCACCTGATTCACATGTGACCTTCATCACCTGATTCACATGTGACCTTCATCACCTGATTCACATGTGACCTTCACCACCTGATTCTCATATGACCTTCACCACCTGATTCTCATATGACCTTCATCACCTGATTCTCATGTGACCTTCATCACCTGATTCACATATGACCTTCATCACCTGATTCACATGTGACCTTCATCACCTGATTCACATATGACCTTCATCACCTGATTCTCATATGACTTTCATCACCTGATTCACATGTGACCTTCATCACCTGATTCACATATGACCTTCATCACCTGATTCACATATGACCTTCATCACCTGATTCACATATGACCTTCATCACCTGATTCACATGTGACCTTCATCACCTCATTCACATGTGACCTTCATCACCTGATTCACATATGACCTTCATCACCTGATTCACATATGACCTTCATCACCTGATTCACATGTGACCTTCATCACCTCATTCACATGTGACCTTCATCACCTGATTCACATATGACCTTCATCACCTGATTCACATGTGACCTTCATCACCTCATTCACATGTGACCTTCATCACCTGATTCACATATGACCTTCATCACCTGATTCACATATGACCTTCATCACCTGATTCACATGTGACCTTCATCACCTGATTCACATATGACCTTCATCACCTGATTCACATATGACCTTCATCACCTGATTCTCATATGACCTTCATCACCTGATTCTCATGTGACCTTCATCACCTGATTCACATATGACCTTCATCACCTGATTCACATGTGACCTTCATCACCTGATTCACATATGACCTTCATCACCTGATTCTCATATGACCTTCATCACCTGATTCACATATGACCTTCATCACCTGATTCTCATATGACCTTCATCACCTGATTCTCATGTGACCTTCATCACCTGATTCACATGTGACCTTCATCACCTGATTCTCATGTGACCTTCATCACCTGATTCTCATGTGACCTTCATCACCTGATTCACATATGACCTTCATCACCTGATTCACATGTGACCTTCATCACCTGATTCACATATGACCTTCATCACCTGATTCACATGTGACCTTCATCACCTCATTCACATGTGACCTTCATCACCTGATTCACATATGACCTTCATCACCTGATTCACATGTGACCTTCATCACCTCATTCACATGTGACCTTCATCACCTGATTCACATATGACCTTCATCACCTGATTCACATATGACCTTCATCACCTGATTCACATGTGACCTTCATCACCTGATTCACATATGACCTTCATCACCTGATTCACATATGACCTTCATCACCTGATTCTCATATGACCTTCATCACCTGATTCTCATGTGACCTTCATCACCTGATTCACATATGACCTTCATCACCTGATTCACATGTGACCTTCATCACCTGATTCACATATGACCTTCATCACCTGATTCTCATATGACCTTCATCACCTGATTCACATATGACCTTCATCACCTGATTCTCATATGACCTTCATCACCTGATTCTCATGTGACCTTCATCACCTGATTCACATGTGACCTTCATCACCTGATTCTCATGTGACCTTCATCACCTGATTCTCATGTGACCTTCATCACCTGATTCACATATGACCTTCATCACCTGATTCACATGTGACCTTCATCACCTGATTCACATATGACCTTCATCACCTGATTCACATGTGACTTTCATCACCTGCTTCACATATGACCTTCATCACCTGATTCACATATGACCTTCATCACCTGATTCACATGTGACCTTCATCACCTGATTCACATGTGACCTTCATCACCTGATTCACATATGACCTTCATCACCTGATTCACATATGACCTTCATCACCTGATTCACATGTGACCTTCATCACCTGATTCACATGTGACCTTCATCACCTGATTCACATGTGACCTTCATCACCTGATTCACATGTGACCTTCATCACCTGATTCACATGTGACCTTCATCACCTGATTCACATATGACCTTCATCACCTGATTCACATGTGACCTTCATCACCTGATTCACATATGACCTTCATCACCTGATTCACATATGACCTTCATCACCTGATTCTCATATGACCTTCATCACCTGATTCACATGTGACCTTCATCACCTGATTCTCATATGACCTTCATCACCTGATTCACATATGACCTTCATCACCTGATTCTCATATGACCTTCATCACCTGATTCACATGTGACCTTCATCACCTGATTCACATATGACCTTCATCACCTGATTCTCATATGACTTTCATCACCTGATTCACATATGACCTTCATCACCTGATTCACATGTGACCTTCATCACCTCATTCACATGTGACCTTCATCACCTCATTCACATGTGACCTTCATCACCTGATTCACATATGACCTTCATCACCTGATTCACATGTGACCTTCATCACCTGATTCACATATGACCTTCACCACCTGATTCTCATATGACCTTCACCACCTGATTCTCATATGACCTTCATCACCTGATTCTCATGTGACCTTCATCACCTGATTCACATATGACCTTCATCACCTGATTCACATGTGACCTTCATCACCTGATTCACATATGACCTTCATCACCTGATTCTCATATGACCTTCATCACCTGATTCACATATGACCTTCATCACCTGATTCACATATGACCTTCATCACCTGATTCTCATATGACCTTCATCACCTGATTCTCATGTGACCTTCATCACCTGATTCACATACGACCTTCATCACCTGATTCACATACGACCTTCATCACCTCATTCTCATACGACCTTCATCACCTGATTCACATATGACCTTCATCACCTGATTCACATATGACCTTCATCACCTGATTCACATATGACTTTCATCACCTGATTCACATGTGACCTTCATCACCTGATTCACATGTGACTTCATCACCTGATTCACATATGACCTTCATCCCCTGATTCACATATGACCTTCATCACCTGATTCACATGTGACTTCATCACCTGATTCACATATGACCTTCATCACCTCATTCTCATATGACCTTCATCACCTGATTCACATATGACCATCACCTGATTCACATGTGACCTTCATCACCTCATTCTCATATGACCTTCATCACCTGATTCACATATGACCTTCATCACCTCATTCTCATATGACCTTCATCACCTGATTCACATATGACCTTCATCACCTGATTCACATATGACCTTCATCACCTGATTCACATACGACCTTCATCACCTGATTCACATATGACCTTCATCACCTGATTCACATATGACCTTCATCACCTGATTCACATATGACCTTCATCACCTGATTCACATGTGACCTTCATCACCTGATTCACATGTGACCTTCATCACCTGATTCACATTTGACCTTCATCACCTGGAAGGTGAAAGGTCAAAGTTTACTGGCTTTGAGAAGAAGGATGAGGTCACCCAGATGAGGAAGAAGAAGATCTCCCACAGGATGATGACCTCATGCCTTTATGGTGGAAGAAGAAGAAGAGGAAGCCCAGCTGTTCCTGTACGCTACAGGTGAGCACACCTGTACTAACCCTGTCACATACAGTATATTGTTGCTATTAAAGTGTACACATATACAGTATATTGTTGTTATTAAAGGGTACACATACAGTATATTGTTATTAAAGGGTACACATACAGTATATTGTTGTTATTAAAGGCCTACTGAAAGCCACTACTAGCGACCACGCAGTCTGATAGTTTATATATCAATGATGAAATCTTAACATTGCAACACATGCCAATACGGCCGGGTTAACTTATAAAGTGACGTTTTAAATTTCCCGGGAAATATCCGGCTGAAACGTCGCGGTATGATGACGTATGCGCGTGACGAAGTCAGTATAACGGAAGTTATGGTACCCCGTAGAATCCTATACAAAAAGCTCTGTTTTCATTTCATAATTCCACAGTATTCTGGACATCTTTTGCAATTTGTTTAATGAACAATGAAGGCTGCAAAGAAGACAGTTGTAGGTGGGATCGGTGTATTAGCAGCGGACTACAGCAACACAACCAGGAGGACTTTGTTGGAGCGCTAGCCGCGCTAGCCGCGCTAGCCGCCGACCTCACCTTGACTTCCTACGTCTCCGGGCCGCCAAACGCATCGGGTGAAGTCCTTCGTCCTTCTGCCGATCGCTGGAACGCAGGTGAGCACGGGTGTTGATGAGCAAATGAGGGCTGGCTGGCGTAGGTGGAGAGCTAATGTTTTTAGCATAGCTCTGTGCGGTCCGGTTGCTAAGTTAGCTTCAATGGCGTCGTTAGCACAGCATTGTTAACCTTCGCCAGCCTGGAAAGCATTAACCGTGTATTTACATGTCCACGGTTTAATAGTATTGTTGATTTTCTATCTATCCTTCCAGTCAGGGGTTTGTTTTTTTTGTTTCTATATGCAGTTAAAGCAAGATGCTATCACGTTAGCTCGTAGCTAAAGCATTTCGCCGATGTATTGTCGTGGAGATAAAAGGCACTGAATGTCCATTTCGCGTTCTCGACTCTCATTTTCAAGAGGATATAGTATCCCAGGTGGTTTAAAATACTAATCCGTGATCCACAATAGAAAAAGGAGAGAGTGTGGAATCCAATGAGCCAGCTTGTACCTAAGTTACGGTCAGAGCGAAAAAAGATACGTCCTGCACTGCCTCTCAAGTCCTTCACTGTAACGTTCCTCATCTACGAATCTTTCATCCTCGCTCAAATTAATGGGGTAATCGTCACTTTCTCGGTCCGAATCTCTCTCGCTCCATTGTAAACAACGGGGAATTGTGAGGAATACTAGCTCCTGTGACGTCACGCTACTTCCGGTACAGGGAAGGCTTTTTTTTTTATCAGCGAGCAAAAGTTGCGAACTTTATCGTCGATTTTCTCTACTAAATCCTTTCAGCAAAAATATGGCAATATCGCGAAATGATCAAGTATGACACATAGAATGGATCTGCTACTCCCGTTTAAATTTTAAAAAATCATTTCAGTAGGCCTTTTAAGGGTACACATACAGTATATACAGTATATTGTTGTTATTAAAGGGTACACATACAGTATATTGTTGTTATTAAAGGGTACACATACAGTATATACAGTATATTGTTGTTATTAAAGGGTACACATATTATAATACATATTATAATGGTGCAAAGTGTAAAAAAGCAAGACATACTAAATGTTTAGTGTAAATAAAAAGGATATTATGAATAGACAAATAATGTACTATGAGTATAAACAAGAGTAAATGTGCAAGAGGACTGACCTGTGCAGACAAAGAGTGTTGTGTTGCTGGCTGTGCAGACAAAGAGTGTTGTGTCGCTGGCTGTGCAGACTGCAGAAAAATGTGCTGCAGTCTACAAGTCACAGGGAGGAAACAAGTCAAACCTCCCACTAATATGACCTCAACACTCAACTTTATATCACAAACCTCCAGAGGTGGGTAGAGTAGCCAGAAATTGTACTCAAGTAAGAGTACTGTTACTTTAGAGATGTATTACTCAAGTAAAAGTAAGGAGTAGTCACCCAAATATTTACTTGAGTAAAAGTAAAAAGTATGTTG
The DNA here is from genome assembly GCF_033978785.1 of Entelurus aequoreus. NCBI lineage: Eukaryota > Metazoa > Chordata > Actinopteri > Syngnathiformes > Syngnathidae > Entelurus > Entelurus aequoreus. Next base: position 815,024 of record NC_084734.1, read on the forward strand.
GGGAAAAAACTACTCAAGTACTGAGTAACTGATGAGTAACCTGTTCGTTTAATGACGACGGCAACAAATAATGCACAAAAACATCAAAATAGCAATGAGCAAATTCAGAGCCAGGAATATCTCTTAAGCAACTAAAACAATAATATATTAAATTAAAGCTGCAAGCAGCGTTGGTCGGGTCCGCATTTTGGCAGGTGCTAGTCCTAGGTGTCCCAATACTTTTGTCCAGTGGTAGTCCTGAGTGAGACCTACATAGAGGTTTTTGTTTCGTGTCTCTAAAACGTTTCTACCGGAAGTTACAAGCAGTTTTGTCTGTGTTTTCCTCTGAGAAGCAAGTTTGTCTCTGTTTTATTCAAAAATTGCGCTAGAGCACAATTTTGAGTTTTGGGGTTCGGTTTTTTTTTTAGATCGCAATTTCCACTAAGCCCGATGTGTATAAAAAGTTTGGTGAGTTTTGAAGTATTTTAAGGGGGTCAAATTACAGCTCAAAGAGGCAAAAATTAGTGTTTTTAGTCATTTTTTGTGTTGAAGGGGAAATTGCCAACTTCCTGTTGGTTTTTCCCCGAAGATGGGAAATTATGAATTGTAGGTCTAAGTAAGACCTACATACAGGTTTTTGTTTCATGTCTCTACGACCTTCCTAGTAGGAGTTACAGGCAGTTTGTTTATGTTTTTTTTCCTAGGGGGCGCTAGAGCGCAATTTTGATTTTTGGGGTTTGGTTTTTTTACTAAAGTGTGCTGTCACAGTTTTTCTATGTGTGTATAAAATTTGGTGAGTTTTGAAGCATGTTAAGGGGGGCAAAGTAGTGCGCAAAGCTGCGGAATAATAATAAACCTTACAATTTCAATAGGTTCCTTTGTACCCTGTATAAAGGACTCCCCGTGGGAGTCCTTTATACAGGGTACATGCGAACCCTAATAATAATACATTAACATGAAAAAATGAAGGCAAATTGAGCCACAATAACTTAACAGCACCATAGACTCAGTAGGCAGAGATTACAAAGGAAAATAACAAGTTAGCCTTTACGCAAACCATAAACTGATAGGTGTGGGCTGCACCTGGGAACACACGTATGCGCGTGACGAAGTCAGTATAACGGAAGTTATGGTACCCCGTAGAATCCTATACAAAAAGCTCTGTTTTCATTTCATAATTCCACAGTATTCTGGACATCTTTTGCAATTTGTTTAATGAACAATGAAGGCTGCAAAGAAGACAGTTGTAGGTGCACTTCTGATTGGTGTTTCTATGCATGTGTGTGTGTGGGTGTGTGTGTGTGTGTGTGTGTGTGTGTGTGTGTGTGTGTGTCTATGAGGCTGCAGTGCGTTAATAAATTATACCCACACGATGTACATTTGACAGTGATTCACAGCAGGGAAGCTAACATCAGCCTACGGTCACAGCCAAAATATCTACTAACGTTACTTACCGCCGTGTGCTTCCTCAAATTTGACGTTGAGTTCATGCAAGCTGAAATGTCCACTTGTTTGGGGAGACACATATGACAACGCATTACATAACTGTTTTTTTTTTGCTTGTCTGAAGCGTGAACATGGATTTGATGTGAGGCCAGCGGTGTTCTTCCTCTTCTGGTTGACGCGAAGCGTTCGTTGTTGTCTCTGCCATTGTTGTTGTTGTTGTTGTTTGCCGCTGAAACTTTACGTGCAGTTAATCATGTGACCGCCTGGCTCTGTTTGATTGGTGAAACGCAGGCATGCGATAGATCCGACTTTGAAGGTCTGTCTGACAAAGCAAAACAAACAAAGCGTGCATTAACAGATGGATAAAAATCAGTAGCGAGTAGCGAGCTGAATGTAGATAAATAGAGCGGAGTAAAAGTAGCCCTTCTTCTCTATAAATATACTCAAGTAAAATTATGTTGCATTAAAACTACTCTTAGAAGTACAATTTATCCCAAAAGTTACTCAAGTAGATGTAACGGAGTAAATGTAGCGCGTTACTACCCACCTCTGTATTTAAGGACTAAATGACAATTAAAGCTGCAAGCAGCGTTGGTCGGGTCCGCATTTTGGCAGGTGCTAGTCCTAATTAGATCGCAATTTCCGCCAGTCCTGATGTGTGTAAAAAGTTTGGTGAGTTTTGAAGTATTTTAAGGGGGTCAAATTACAGCGCAAAGAGGCAAAAATGTGTTTTTATGAAACTTTTGTTTTGAAGGGGTGATTGCCAACTTACTGTTGATTTTTGCTGAAGGATGTCAGTGTATGAAATGTAGCTCTAAGTCAGACCTACATAGAGGTTTTTGTTTCATGTCTCTACAATATTCGTACTGGGAGTTAGAGGAAGTTGTGTCTCTGTTTTTTTCCTAGGTGCTGCGGCACAGGGGTTCTTTTCTTTGAAGGCTCGTAAAATCAAAACGGTAGCACTTATTACAACGCTTTCGCCAACTTTTAATCAGAAGGTTTCAATCTCTCTCCTGTAGCGGTTTGAAGCCGAAATGACAAACGCGCTCGGAGGAGATAATGTTTGATGTTTGGTGACCAGTTTTAACAAAAATTTTGTTTTGAAGGAGGGATAGCAAACTTCCTGTTGATTTTTGCTGAAGGATGTCAATCTATGAAATGTAGGTCTAAGTGAGACCTACGTAGAGGTTTTTGTTTCATGTCTCTAAGACGTTCCTACCGGAAGTTACAAGCAGTTTTGTCTGTGTTTTCCTCTAAAAAGCAGTTTTGTCTGTTTTATTCAAAAATTGCGCTAGAGCGCATTTTTGAGTTTTAGGGTTCGGTTTTTTATTTAGATCGCAATTTCCACCAGTCCATGTGTGTAAAAATTTTGATGAGTTTTGAAGTATTTTAAGGGGGTAAAATTACAGCTCAAAGAGGCAAAAATTAGTGTTTTTAGTCATTTTTTGTGTTGAAGGGGAAATTGCCAACTTCCTGTTGGTTTTTGCCCGAGGATGTGAAATTCTGAATTGTAGGTCTAAGTGAGACCTACGTAGAGGTTTTTATTTCATGTCTCTAAGACGTTCCTACCGGAAGTTACAAGCAGTTTTGTCTGTGTTTTCCTCTAAAAAGCAGTTTTGTCTCTGTTTTATTCAAAAATTGCGCTAGAGCGCATTTTTGAGTTTTAGGGTTCGGTTTTTTATTTAGATCGCAATTTCCACCAGTCCCGATGTGTGTAAACATTTTGGTGAGTTTTGAAGTATTTTAAGGGGGTCAAATTACAGCTCAAAGAGGCAAAAATTAGTGTTTTTAGTCATTTTTTGTGTTGAAGGGGAAATTGCCAACTTCCTGTTGGTTTTTGCCCGAGGATGTGAAATTATGAATTGTAGGTCTAAGTGAGACCTACATACAGGTTTTTGTTTCATGTCTCTACGACATTCTTAGTGGGAGTTACAGGCAGTTTGTTTTTGTTTTTTTCCTAGGGGGCACTAGAGCGCAATTTTGATTTTTGGGGTTTGGTTTTTTTTACTAAAGTGTGCTGTCCCAGTTTTTCTATGTGTGTATAAAATTTGGTGAGTTTTGAAGCATGTTAAGGGGGGCAACGTTTCAAGCCATATTCAGTTGAATATGCTACAAAGACAACATATTTGATGTTCAAATGTTTTTTTTTGGCAAATAATAATTAACTTAGAATTTCATGGCTGCAACACGTGCCAAAGTAGTTGGGAAAGGGCATGTTCACCACTGTGTTACATGGCCTTTCCTTTTAACAACACTCAGTAAAGGTTTGGGAACTGAGGAGACACATTTTGGAAGTGGAATTCTTTCCCATTCTTGCTTGATGTACAGCTTAAGTTGTTCAACAGTCCGGGGGTCTCCCTTGTGCTATTTTAGGTGCCACACATTTTCAATGGGAGACAGGTCCGGACTACAGGCAGGCCAGTCTAGTACCCGCACTCTTTTACTATGAAGCCACGTTGATGTAACAGCATTGTCTTGCTGAAATAAGCAGGGGCGTCCATGGTAACGTTGCTTGGATGGCAACATATGTTGCTCCAAAAGCTGTATGTACCTTTCAGCATTAATGGTGCCTTCACAGATGTGTAAGTTACCCATGTCTTGGGCACTAATACACCCCCATACCATCACACATGCTGGATTTTACACTTTGCGCCTAGAACAATCCGGATGGTTCTTTTCCTCTTTGGTCCACAGTTTCTAAAAACAATTTGCAATGTGGACTCGTCAGACCACAGAACACTTTTCCACTTTGTATCAGTCCATCTTAGATGAGCTCAGGCCCAGCGAAGCGGACGGTGTTTCTGGGTGTTGTTGATAAACGGTTTTCGCCTCGCATAGTAGAGTTTTAACTTGCACTTACAGATGTAGCGACCAACTGTAGTTACTGACAGTGGCTTTCTGAAGTGTTCCTGAGCCCATGTGGTGATATCCAGTGCGTGCCACGTCATGATGTCATGTTTACAGTGCGTGCCACGTCATGACGTCATGTTTACAGTGCGTGCCACGTCATGTTCACAGTGCGTGCCACGTCATGACGTCATGTCCGCATACATGCAGGTCAGACTGCATTCACATTAGAAACAGACTTTATTTGGAATGTGAACTTCCACTAAAAAGATCAGATTCGACCAAAAAAAGATCCAAATTGGACGTCCGAGCCTGCAGTGTGAATGTAGTTTCCTGTTTGTTGTACAGTCCAAACACAAATGACAGGATGGTGATTCCTGTTTATTCCGGTCTTATTTGTGTGTGGCACGCATGAAGAGGAGAGCTGATGTCAACATTACCATCCACACACAACACAGCAACACCCTCTTTGGTCGTCTTCATCCACAAAGAGAAATAGTCTTTATTATTATTATTATTATTACATTTTGAGTCCAGCGGGAAGAATGAGAACGATTCATGCTCTGCGGTATCCATGGCGACAGCATACAAACACACATAAAGAGCGTACCTTGAATGAGTGAATGCAGCGAGTACACAAATAGAACTCTTCATCATTCATCACGTTTACATTTCACCCCCGCGAGACAGTGCAAGTAGAAGGTGTCTTTTTATGTCTTCTTATGTAAAAAAAAAAAAAAGACAATGGCAGAAAATGTCTAAAAAAAATATGTCATAACCATAAAAAAAAACAGCAAAAAAATTATAGTAGAAGTTCCTGCACAGCAGAAGATAACAGTGGAAGATCTTCCACTTGTGTCTCATCTCCAACATTCATCCTAACATCTGTCTTCTGTGAGTGTCCTCATGAAGACACGTCAGAGATGGACGTCCACACCAACATTCATGCTAACATCTGTCTTCTGTGAGTGTCCTCATGAAGACACGTCAGAGATGGACGTCCACACCAACATTCATGCTAACATCTGTCTTCTGTGAGTGTCCTCATGAAGACACGTCAGAGATGGACGTCCACACCAACATTCATCCCAACATCTGTCTTCTGTGAGTGTCCTCATGAAGACACGTCAGAGATGGACGTCCACACCAACATTCATCCCAACATCTGTCTTCTGTGAGTGTCCTCATGAAGACACGTCAGAGATGGACGTCCACACCAACATTCATGCTAACATCTGTCTTCTGTGAGTGTCCTCATGAAGACACGTCAGAGATGGACGTCCACACCAACATTCATCCTAACATCTGTCTTCTGTGAGTGTCCTCATGAAGACACATCAGAGATGGACGTCCACACCAACATTCATCCTAACATCTGTCTTCTGTGAGTGTCCTCATGAAGACACGTCAGAGATGGACGTCCACACCAACATTCATCCTAACATCTGTCTTCTGTGAGTGTCCTCATGAAGACACGTCAGAGATGGACGTCCACACCAACATTCATCCTAACATCTGTCTTCTGTGAGTGTCCTCATGAAGACACATCAGAGATGGACGTCCACACCAACATTCATCCTAACATCTGTCTTCTGTGAGTGTCCTCATGAAGACACATCAGAGATGGACGTCCACACCAACATTCATGCTAACATCTGTCTTCTGTGAGTGTCCTCATGAAGACACGTCAGAGATGGACGTCCACACCAACATTCATCCTAACATCTGTCTTCTGTGAGTGTCCTCATGAAGACACGTCAGAGATGGACGTCCACACCAACATTCATCCTAACATCTGTCTTCTGTGAGTGTCCTCATGAAGACACATTAGAGATGGACGTCCACACCAACATTCCAATAACGCCGACTCAGCAACCGGACTGTGCGCGCTTCAAACTCTGGCTTTTTTGGCTGGCGCGCGCGTCAACATGGCGGTTGCCACGGCGACGGCCTATCAACACTTCCTGTTGTGAGACAGCTGCTTGGTGGCGGCCCAGAGGAGCTGGCTAACAAAAGCACTGCAAATAGCCTCCGAGCACGCACACACATCCGTCACGCACACACTTCTGCAGAATATGAATACATGAAACTGCTGTCCAGGATCTAGGAAATAAAAGGTAAACGTAACACAGCGGGTCTTTCCAGCAAGCTGTCAATCAGCACAGAATATGTCTAATAATATTTCATCATGGCGAGCTCAATCACGCAAAGAAACGACGTCAAGTTTGAAGTTTTGTGCAAGGCTGGCGTGACGGCGAAGGAAGGAATGAATTTTTTTTCCCATCAACGCATGAATTTGAATAAATCTATGTTAGTTTTATGATTAACTACATTCCTCCATGAAAGATATAAACAGATTTGATCAATTTTTATATTACTTAAAAGAAAACTGCTTTTTTTTTTATATACACATATACATATGTATACACAAACACATATGTATACATATATATATATAAATATATACACATATACACACCGTATTTTTCAGACTATAAGTCGCAGTTTTTTCCATAGTTAGGAGCGACTTATGTGTGAAATGATTAACACATTAGCGTAAAATATCAAATAATATTATTTAGCTCATTCACGTAAGAGACTAGACGTATAAGATTTCATGGGATTTAGCGATTAGGAGTGACAGATTGTTTGGTAAACGTATAGCATGTTCTATATGTTATAGTTATTTGAATGACTCTTACCATAATATGTTACGTTAACATACCAGTTGGTTATTTATGCCTCATATAACGTACACTTATTCAGCCTGTTGTTCACTATTCTTTATTTAGTTTAAATTGCCTTTCAAATGTCTATTCTTTACAGAGCCCCTAAAGGGACGTGGGGGAAATTGTTTTTTTAATAATTTTTTTTTTTTAGACATGTATCTCGTGCGCACGAGATAGTTTCTCGTGCGCACGAGAAACTTTTTATAAAGTTATAAAAAATAAAAATAATTTTATATATTTTTTTATTTGTTAGACATGTATCTCGTGCGCACGAGATAGTTTCTGCTGCGCACGAGAAACTTTTTATAAAGTTATAAAAAAAAAAAAAAGATTTTTATAATTTTTTAGACATGTATCTCGTGCGCACGAGAAACTTTTTATGAAGTCATAAAAAATAAAAATAACAATTTCATATATATTTTTTAATTTTTTAGACATGTATCTCGTGCGCACGAGATAGTTTCTGCTGCGCACGAGAAACTTTTTATAAAGTTATAAAAAAAAAAAAAGATTTTTATAATTTTTTAGACATGTATCTCGTGCGCACGAGAAACTTTTTATGAAGTCATAAAAAATAAAAATAACAATTTTATATATATTTTTAGACATGTATCTCGTGCGCACAAGATAGTTTCTGCTGCGCACGAGAAACTTTTTATAAAGTTATTTAAAAAAAAAAAGATTTTTATAATTTTTTAGACATGTATCTCGTGCGCACGAGAAACTTTTTATGAAGTCATAAAAAATAAAAATAATTGTATATATTTTTTAATTTTTTAGACATGTATCTCGTGCGCACGAGAAACTTTTTATGAAGTCATAAAAAATAAAAATAACAATTTTATATATATTTTTAGACATGTATCTCGTGCGCACGAGATAGTTTCTGCTGCGCACGAGAAACTTTTTATAAAGTTATAAAAAAAAAAGATTTGTATAATTTTTTAGACATGTATCTCGTGCGCACGAGATAGTTTCTCGTGCGCACGAGAAACTTTTTATAAAGTTATAAAAAATAAAAATAATTTTATATATTTTTTAATTTTTTAGACATGTATCTCGTGCGCACGAGATAGTTTCTGCTGCGCACGAGAAACTTTTTATGAAGTTATTAAAAAAAAAAAAGATTTTTATAATTTTTTAGACATGTATCTCGTGTGCACGAGATAGTTTCTCGTGCGCAGGAGAAACTTTTTATGAAGTCATAAAAAATTAAAATAACAATTTTATATATTTTTAAAAAATTTTTAGACATGTATCTCATGCGCACGAGATAGTTTCTGCTGCGCACGAGAAACTTTTTATAAAGTTATAAAAAAAAAAAGATTTTTATAATTTTTTAGACATGTATCTCGTGTGCACGAGATAGTTTCTCGTGCGCACGAGAAACTTTTTATGAAGTCATAAAAAATAAAAAATACAATTTTATGTATTTTTTTTAATTTTTTAGACATGTATCTCGTGCGCACGAGAAACTTTTTATAAAGTTATAAAAAATAAAAATAATTGTATATATTTTTTTATTTTTTAGACATGTATCTCGTGCGCACGAGAAACTTTTTATAAAGTTATAAAAAATAAAAATAATTGTATATATTTTTTTATTTTTTAGACATGTATCTCGTGCGCACGAGAAACTTTTTATGAAGTCATAAAAAATAAAAATAACAATTTTATATTTTATTTTTTAGACATGTATCTCGTGCGCACGAGATAGTTTCTGCTGCGCACGAGAAACTTTTTATAAAGTTATAAAAAAAGAAGATTTTTATAATTTTTTAGACATGTATCCCGTGCGCACGAGATAGTTTCTCATGCGCACAAGAAACTTTTTATAAAATTATAAAAAATAAAAATGTTATAATTTTTTTATTTTTTAGACATGTATCTCGTGCGCACGAGAAACTTTTTATGAAGTCATAAAAAATAAAAATAATAATTTTATATATATTTTTTTATTTTTTAGACATATATCTCGTGCGCACGAGATAGTTTGTGCTGCGCACGAGAAACTTTTTATAAAGTTATTAAAAAAAAAAAAAGATTTGTATAATTTTTTAGACATGTATCTCGTGCGCACGAGATAGTTTGTGCTGCGCACGAGAAACTTTTTAAAAAGTTATAAAAAATAAAAATAATTTTATATATTTTTTAAATTTTTTAGACATGTATCTCGTGCGCACGAGATAGTTTCTGCTGCGCACGAGAAACTTTTTATAAAGTTATTAAAAAAAAAAAGATTTGTATAATTTTTTAGACATGTATCTCGTGCGCACGAGAAACTTTTTATAAAATTATAAAAAATAAAAATGTTATAATTTTAAAAAATGTTTAGACATGTATCTCGTGCGCACGAGATAGTTTCTGCTACGCACGAGAAACTTTTTATAGTTATCAAAAAAAATAATAATTTTTTATAATTTTTAGACATGTACTATCTCGTGCAAACTTTTTATGAAGTTATAAAAAAAAATATATATATATAATTTTTTTTTATTTTTTAGACATGTATCTCGTGCGCACGAGATACATGTCTAAAAAATAAAAAAATTCAATTTTTTTTTAATAACTTTAGAAAAAGTTTGCACGAGATAGTACATGTCTAAAAATTATTTTAGAGATGTACACGAGATAGTTTCTCGTGCGCACGAGATACATGTCTTAAATTTTTTTTTAAATAAAATTTCAAAAAAATTTTTTAAAAATAATTTCCCCCATGTCCCTTTAGGGGCTCCATAATTCTTGGGGTTGGTTTTTATCAAATAAATTTCCCCAAAAAATGCAACTTATACTCAAGTGCGACTTATATATGTTTTTTTCCTTCTTTATTATGCATTTTCGGCCGGTGCGACTTATACTCCCAAAAATACGGTACACATATACATATGTATACACATACATATACATATACATATACATATACATATATATACATATATATGTTATTGTTGAATAAATTCTAGCCAAACATTGAATAAAGTCAAATATAAATAAGGCAAGAAGAGAAGTATCCCAGACTAAAGTAGCAGATATAGATCATCTATATCTACTATAGGATTTGTCTGAGTGGGAAAAACATAATTTAATCGATTTTTAATTTTTTGGAATGGATTAACAATGTTTACAAATAGGATTCATCTGAAAATATATTTTTTGACACTCCTAGTAAGAAATAATGTATATTTGTTCAGCCTTGGTGGAGGTCTGATTGTGGAAAAGAATGCTACCTTAGTGGCCCTCCTGCCTCCGTCGCACGTGGACATGGGGCATGTTGGCGCTGTGGCCGTTACCATGACGACACACGCCGTCAGGTGACGCCAACACAAACATGTCACAGGGAAGAAAAGATGGCGGCGTGATGAGGTAGACAAGCTGACGGACGGAAGTGAAGAGGCAAAAAGAAGGAAGGGGGCGGGGCTTCACAAGCGGGGGTCTGTGAAGGGCGGCTCCGAGTCGTCCATGGGCAGCACCAGGCGCGTGCCCCTCATCACCAGCTCCTGGTCGCCGCACGCCAGCTCCTGGTCGGGGTCGTCCTGGGTGCGCACCCCCGTGGCGTCGGTGCTGACGGTGATGTCGCCGTAGTTCAGGTTGACCTCGCCGTCCGTCAGGATGAGGTCGGAGTCGTCGTCCTTGATCTGACACTCGTTCTGAGACAGAAGTGAAGAACGAGACTTAGACTTGCTGTTGTAGAACATATCAGTGAATAACGAGACTTAGACTTGCTGTTCTAGAACATATCAGTGAATATAGGGACTTAGACTTGCTGTTCTAGTACATATCAGTGAATATAGAGACTTAGACTTGCTGTTGTAGAACATATCAGTGAATAACGAGACTTAGACTTGCTGTTCTAGAACATATCAGTGAATATAGAGACTTAGACTTGCTGTTCTAGTACATATCAGTGAATAACGAGACTTAGACTTGCTGTTCTAGAACATATCAGTGAATATAGGGACTTAGACTTGCTGTTCTAGTACATATCAGTGAATAACGAGACTTAGACTTGCTGTTGTAGAACATATCAGTGAATAACGAGACTTAGACTTGCTGTTCTAGTACATATCAGTGAATAACGAGACTTAGACTTGCTGTTCTAGAACATATCAGTGAATAACGAGACTTAGACTTGCTGTTCTAGTACATATCAGTGAATAACGAGACTTAGACTTGCTGTTCTAGAACATATCAGTGAATATAGGGACTTAGACTTGCTGTTCTAGTACATATCAGTGAATAACGAGACTTAGACTTGCTGTTCTAGTACATATCAGTGAATAACGAGACTTAGACTTGCTGTTCTAGAACATATCAGTGAATAACGAGACTTAGACTTGCTGTTCTAGAACATATCAGTGAATAACGAGACTTAGACTTGCTGTTGTAGAACATTTCAGTGAATAACGAGACTTAGACTTGCTGTTGTAGAACATATCAGTGAATAACGAGACTTAGACTTGCTGTTGTAGAACATATCAGTGAATAACGAGACTTAGACTTGCTGTTCTAGAACATATCAGTGAATAACGAGACTTACACTTGCTGTTCTAGAACATATCAGTGAATATAGGGACTTAGACTTGCTGTTCTAGTACATATCAGTGAATAACGAGACTTAGACTTGCTGTTCTAGAACATATCAGTGAATAACGAGACTTAGACTTGCTGTTCTAGAACATATCAGTGAATAACGAGACTTAGACTTGCTGTTGTAGAACATTTCAGTGAATAACGAGACTTAGACTTGCTGTTGTAGAACATATCAGTGAATAACGAGACTTAGACTTGCTGTTGTAGAACATATCAGTGAATAACGAGACTTAGACTTGCTGTTCTAGAACATATCAGTGAATAACGAGACTTACACTTGCTGTTGTAGAACATATCAGTGAATAACGAGACTTAGACTTGCTGTTGTAGAACATATCAGTGAATAACGAGACTTAGACTTGCTGTTGTAGAACATATCAGTGAATAACGAGACTTAGACTTGCTGTTGTAGAACATATCAGTGAATAACGAGACTTAGACTTGCTGTTCTAGAACATATCAGTGAATAACGAGACTTAGACTTGCTGTTGTAGAACATATCAGTGAATAACGAGACTTAGACTTGCTGTTCTAGAACATATCAGTGAATAACGAGACTTAGACTTGCTGTTGTAGAACATATCAGTGAATAACGAGACTTAGACTTGCTGTTGTAGAACATATCAGTGAATAAGGAGACTTAGACTTGCTGTTCTAGAACATATCAGTGAATAACGAGACTTAGACTTGCTGTTGTAGAACATATCAGTGAATAACGAGACTTAGACTTGCTGTTGTAGAACATATCAGTGAATAAGGAGACTTAGACTTGCTGTTGTAGAACCTAGGAGCAAACATGTCTGACCTGGAATGCCTGCTGGCTGGTGAGGAAGCGTGCTAGGGGGGCGCAGCAGGCGGGCAGCGTGGCGGTGAGGGGGGGGCCACTGTGGGTCAGGATGGGTTTCAGGTAGCTGCAGGTCAACTTAAGGTTTGTCTACTTGACACTCGTTACTGAGGAGTAACACACACACACACACACACACACACACACACACACACACACACGCACGCACGCACGCACGCACGCACGCACGCACGCACACACACACACACACACACACACACACACACACACACACACACACCAAAGATAAGGTGGGTCTCCCCCTGCTGGCCAACACAGTGAAACACAACTAATAACTCCACACTCACTGGCCACTTCATTAGGTACACTGCATCTCATCTGATCACACTATGACCTCATCCTATTTCACATCTCATGACCTCATATTTCATTACATCTCATCTCATCTAATATTTAGACGTCAATCTTGACTCACCTTGATATCACATCTCATCTCATAAAAGTGGATGTGTCTCATCAATCATCACATATATCTCATTTCATTCCTCATGTCATCATATCTCATCACATCTGAAGTCATTATCCCACTACGTCTCACCAAATGTTATCTCACCTTATATCCCACTACGTCTCACCAAATGTTGTCTCACCTTATATCCCACTACTTCTCACCAAATGTTATCTCACCTTATATCCCACTACGTCTCACCAAATGTTATCTCACCTTATATCCCACTACGTCTCACCAAATGTTATTTCACCTTATATCCCACTACGTCTCACCAAATGTTATCTCACCTTATATCCCACTACGTCTCACCAAATGTTATCTCACCTTATATCCCACTACGTCTCACCAAATGTTGTCTCACCTTATATCCCACTACGTCTCACCAAATGTTATCTCACCTTATATCCCACTACGTCTCACCAAATGTTATCTCACCTTATATCCCACTACGTCTCACCAAATGTTATTTCACCTTATATCCCACTACGTCTCACCAAATGTTATCTCACCTTATATCCCACTACGTCTCACCAAATGTTATCTCACCTTATATCCCACTATGTCTCACCAAATGTTATCTCACCTTATATCCCACTACTTCTCACCAAATGTTATCTCACCTTATATCCCACTACGTCTCACCAAATGTTATCTCACCTTATATCCCACTACGTCTCACCAAATGTTATCTCACCTTATATCCCACTATGTCTCACCAAATGTTATCTCACCTTATATCCCACTACGTCTCACCAAATGTTATTTCACCTTATATCCCACTACGTCTCACCAAATGTTATCTCACCTTATATCCCACTACGTCTCACCAAATGTTATCTCACCTTATATCCCACTACGTCTCATCAAATGTTATCTCACCTTATATCCCACTATGTCTCACCAAATGTTATCTCACCTTATATCCCACTATGTCTCACCAAATGTTATCTAACCCTATATCCCACTACGTCTCACCAAATGTTATTTCACCTTATATCCCACTACGTCTCATCAAATATTATCTCACCTTATATCCCACTATGTCTCACCAAATGTTATCTCACCCTATATCCCACTACGTCTCACCAAATGTTATCTCACCTTATATCCCACTACATCTCACCAAATGTTATTTCACCTTATATCCCACTACGTCTCATCAAATGTTATCTCACCTTATATCCCACTACGTCTCACCAAAGGTTATCTCATCTTATATCCCACCACGTCTCACCAAAAGTTATCTCACCTAATATCCCACTACGTCTCACCAAATGTTATCTCACCTTATATCCCACTGCATCTCACCAAATGTTATCTCACCTTATATCCCACTGCATCTCACCAAATGTTATCTCACCTTATATCCCACTGCGTCTCACCAAATGTTATCTCACCTTATATCCCACTACGTCTCACCAAAGGTTATCTCACCTTATATCCCACTGCATCTCACCAAATGTTATCTCACCTTATATCCCACTACGTCTCACCAAAGGTTATCTCACCTTATATCCCACTACGTCTCACCAAAGATTATCTCACCTTATATCCCACTACGTCTCACCAAAGGTTATCTCACCTTATATCCCACTACGTCTCACCAAAGGTTATCTCACCTTATATCCCACTACGTCTCACCAAAGGTTATCTCATCTTATATCCCACTACGTTTTATCAAATGTTATCTCACCTTATGTCCCACTACGTCTCACCAAATGTTATCTCACCTTATATCCCACTACGTCTCACCAAATGTTATCTCACCTTATATCCCACTACGTCCCACCAAAGGTTACCTCACCTTATGTTTAAATCTCATCTCATAACACGTCTGACATCTCATCTCATCTAATCGTACAATCAAATCCCATCTCCTGTAATGATGAGTCATGGACTATAAAATGAATAAAACATGACATCTCACCAAATGTCATCTCATCTCATCTCACTTCATCTTCAAAATGTCACCTCATCTCAGCTCTCACCTCGCCAAGTCTCATTTGCATCATGTCAGCACATTCCATTCACTCTCATCACAATTCATCTCCTCACCCCCCATCTCATGACAGGACATTCTCATCTCATTGTCTGTGTAACATCTCACCTTATATCTCCACACAGCTCATCTAACCATAATCCCATGTCATCATATCCCATTCACCCCAAAACCATCCTCTCACTACATCTCAACGAATGTAATCTCATTTTATCATCACATACATAATGTGTACACCGTCTCACCTTATCATATCGCATCTCATTTAATCACATGTATCATCTTACTTTATCATATCTCAAGTCTCCTTTTGACATCTCATCACACCTCATTATATTTACCTCATCAAACCCTGTCACATTATCATTTCTCACCTGATCACGACACCAAACCTCATCCCCTAACACGTTCACCATTTCACCTCATCTTATCAAACTCACCTCATCATCTCCATGAATCTCATGTTGTCATGTGTTTATTTGATCACATCTCACCTCATCATAAATCCGTATCCTCACATCTCTTCATACCTCTCATCACATTGTCATATCCTCAAATATCATATCAAAATAGGACATGTATCTCACCTTATCACCAAAATCGTATCTAATAAAACAAGTAGCATCCCACCTCATTATATCTCATCTAACCATATCATCAAATCCCATCTCATGTAATCATATCTCGTTGAAACTAAAATCATCATCTCACCTTATTATCATATCTGATCGCGTACTACGATCTCACCTTATCGTCACGTCACATCTCACTTGATCATATAAACCCTGACCTCATCACATGTGTCACCCTATTTTATCATATCTCACCACATCAAGTCTCAATTTCATCATATCTCACCACATTTGATGACATCTCATCACATTTCAGTGCATATTGACCTCATTATCTGCAAACCCTGTCACCACATGATCATTTCTCATCTGATCATATCATCAAACCTCATCCCCTAATACGTTCACCATCTCACCTCACCTCATCATGTTTCTCAGAAGAGTGTCACACATGTAATCTCATCAAAGCCACCCTCATGGCTTCTCATGCCATGACGTCTCATGGCACATATGAGCATGACTTTAGTGGCATGAAAGGATACTTGTGATCAAAGTTGTACCAGAGGCGGAAAAGCCAGGCACTTTCCTGTTTGGTGGTTCTTCGCTCGGAACCTTCGCCGATGCTCACCTGGGGGCGAGACGGCGAATATGAATGACATCATGAGAGTAAAAATTCAAGTTGCGTGACATTACACTCACAGAGTTGTCTTGGTCCGAGTCCACTCCCACTCTGGAGAAGAAACAAAAGAAGTAAAACATACTTTATGGACTAAAGTATTCCGACACTTGGCTAGAAAATATTCATTATTACTGCAGATAAGTCACTTTCTACTCCTCTGGGAAGACTTTTAAAGAGGCTCTATCCTACATTTAGAACTTTACAGACATAAACACACACATACAAACATATATATATATATATATATATATATATATATATATATATATATATATATATATATATATATATATATATATATATATATATACACATATACATATATACACATATACATATATATAAACATATGTATACACATATACATATGTATGCATATATATAACCATATTTATCTATATATATACATATGTATATATGCATATGTACAGTATGTATGTATATACTGTATATATATATATATATATATATATATATATATATATATATATATATATATATATATATATATATACACTACCGTTCAAAAGTTTGGGGTCACCCAAACAATTTTGTGGAATAGCCTTCATTTCTAAGAACAAGAATAGACTGTCGAGTTTCAGATGAAAGTTCTCTTTTTCTGGCCATTTTGAGCGTTTAATTGACCCCACAAATGTGATGCTCCAGAAACTCAATCTGCTCAAAGGAAGGTCAGTTTTGTAGCTTCTGTAACGAGCTAAAGTGTTTTCAGATGTGTGAACATGATTGCACAAGGGTTTTCTAATCATCAATTAGCCTTCTGAGCCAATGAGCAAACACATTGTACCATTAGAACACTGGAAAGATAGTTGCTGGAAATGGGCCTCTATACATATATGTAGATATTGCACCAAAAACCAGACATTTGCAGCTAGAATAGTCATTTACCACATTAGCAATGTATAGAGTGTAATTCTTTAAAGTTAAGACTAGTTTAAAGTTATCTTCATTGAAAAATAAGGACATTTCAATGTGACCCCAAACTTTTGAACGGTAGTGTATATATATATATATGTATATTAGAGATGTCCGATAATATCGGCCTGCCGATATTATCGGCCGATATATGCGTTAAAATGTAATATCGGAAATTATCGGTATTGTTTTTTTTATTATCGGTATCGTTTTTTTGGGGTTTTTTTTTCAATTAAATCCACATAAAAAACACAAGATACACTTACAATTAGTGCACCAAGCCAAAAAACCTCCCTCCCCCATTTACACTCATTCACACAAAAGGGTTGTTTCTTTCTGTTATTAATATTCTGCTTCCTACATTATATATCAATATATATCAATACAGTCTGCAAGGGATACAGTCCGTAAGCACACATGATTGTGCGTGCTGCTGCTCCACTAATAGTACTAACCTTTAACAGTTAATTTTACTCATTTTCATTCATTACTAGTTTCTATGTAACTGTTTTTATAATGTTGTACTTTCTTTTTTATTCAAGAAAATGTTTTTAATTTATTTATCTTATTTTACTAATTTTTTTTAAAAAGTACCTTATCTTCACCATACCTGGTTGTCCAAATTAGGCATAATAATGTGTTAATTCCACGACTGCATATATCGGTTGATATCGGTATCGGTAATTAAAGAGTTGGACAATATCGAAATATCGGATATCGGCAAAAAGCCATTAGCGGACATCCCTAATATATATATATATATACTTAAATTAAAGATGCAGAAATAATTGATTTGTATTTCAATCGTAGCTCCTGGATCTTAATCGCAAGCGAAACGTGAGGTGGCCAAAGAGTCTCACTTCCAGTGTGTATATATACATACATATATACAGTCTATATATACACATGTATACATAGTGTATATATGCATACATATATTATACACAAACGCATATATATATATATACACACACATGCACACACACACATACATACATATACACAAATATATATATATTACTACTACTCAGTGGCCTAGTGGTTAGAGTGTCCGCCCTGAGATGGGTAGGTTGTGAGTTCAAACCCCGGCCGAGTCATACCAAAGACTATAAAAATGGGAGCCATTACCTCCCTGCTTGGCACTCAGCATCAAGAGTTGAAATTGGGGGTTAAATCACCAAAAATGACTCCCGGGCACGGCACCGCTGCTGCTCACTGCTCCCCTCACCTCCCAGGGAGTGAACAAGGGGATGGGTCAAATGCAGAGGACACATTTCACCACACCTAGTGTGTGTGTGTGACAATCATTGCTACTTTAACTTTATATACTGTATATATATATATAAATACATATATATATGTATATTTATATATACATATAAAGACACACACACATATGTATATATTTATATACATATACACATATATAAGTGAGTTTAATAAAAAAAAAAAAAAATTAAATATATGTTAAAAATGTGTACTATTGTTGCCAATTATATTAAATTAACCCAGTTTTCATTTCCATGCCACTCCTAAATGGAAATCTCGTGAAAGTCTCGTTCCCAAGAAATCCACGAGATGCTCAAATCGACCTCCTCCTCCCATATAAGGTCGTCCTTGTTATGATTGGCCAGTGGTCCAGTGTCCGCTCCACCAAGGGAGCTTCATGCTAAGCTAACTACAATGCCGCGCTAAGATCCCACATTTTCGACAACCCCGTGAAATGAGGAGGATAGGAAAGCTTAAATACAACTTCGGAGTGTCTGTGTGGGATTGTTCTGCCATCCATAACAGGCAGAGTCAAGTCAAAGGTTACTGAGTGCTACCGTATGCGCTGGCACGACAACATCTGGGTGGTGCCGCCGCCACAGAACCAGACGGTGAAGAAGACCACCAGCAGCGTGGTGGAGAACATCATCTGCCTCGCGTACGTCGCCGTGTCTCGGATGGACAGGGCAAAGGTCATGGCGCCTCGCAGTCCTGCCGAGTAAACGGGAAGGCAAAAATCACTACAAGACCAAAGCAATGAATCCCATTTAGAAGCTTTTCCTACACCTCACTTTTTATAGGCTTACGTTTTCTAACAACATTTTTGCAGGGGTTTTCTTATGCTGCCTCAGACGGACAAACATTGTGCATAACAGACCGGTCTGTAGGGATGCAACAATCCAGCCATTAAATACATCAATCAATCAATCAATGTTTATTTGTATAGCCCTAAATCACAAGTGTCTCAAAGGGCTGCACAAGCCACAGCGACATCCTGGGCTCAGATCCCACATGCGGTATTATTATGGTGTGTGGATACGACCACAAAATGGCACCTTTTAGGAGACATTATCTGGCGTTTTGTTTGGCAATATTATGCAAAACCAACTTTTCTTAACTATTGGTACCTGCTGATGTCTATTTGGGATCTGCATAAGTCTTGAAAATTAGTACGCGTCGGCTACCGTATTTTTCAAACTATAGGGCGAACTTAAAATCCTTTCATTTTCTCAAAAAGTGTGCCTTATAACCCGGTGCGCCTAATGTACCGAATAATTCTGGTGGTGCTTACCGACCTCAAAGCTATTTTATTTGGTACATGGTGTAATGATAAGTGGGGCCAGTAGATGGCAGTCACACATAAGAGATACGTGTGAACTGCAGGTTGAAGCCTGTTCAATAAATGACGCTTGCAAGTACCCGTAAGCAAGCCACACCAAAACTCTGACGTTTCATTGGGAATGTAGAACATTACGAACGCGCACACAAATCTGTCAAAATGTTTTAGTTCGACTTTGAATGCGGAGCATTACGGCTACCATAGTCAGACGTACTGTGCTTCAACATACAAGTATTATTGTGGTGTGTGGATACGACCACAAAATGGCACCTATTAGGAGACATTATCTGGCGTTTTGTTTGGCAATATTATGCAAAACCAACTTTTCTTAACTATTGGCACCTGCTGATGTGTATTTGGGATCTGCATAAGTCTTGAAAATTAGTACGTGTCGGCTACCGTATTTTTCAAACTATAAGGCGAACTTAAAATCCTTTCATTTTCTCAAAAAGTGTGCCTTATAACCCGGTGCGCCTAATGTACCGAATAATTCTGGTGGTGCTTACCGACCTCAAAGCTATTTTATTTGGTACATGGTGTAATGATAAGTGGGGCCAGTATATGGCAGTCACACATAAGAGATACGTGTGAACTGCAGGTTGAAGCCTGCTCAATAAATGACGCTTGCAAGTACCCGTAAGCAAGCCACACCAAAACTTTGACATTTCATTGGGAATATAGAACATCACGCACGACGCACACAAATCTGTCAAAATGTTTTAGTTCGACTTTGAACGCGGAGCATTACGGCTACCATAATCAGACGTACTGTGCTTCAACATACAAGTATTATTGTGGTGTGTGGATACGACCACAAAATGGCACCTATTAGGAGACTTTATCTCGCGTTTTGTTTGGCAATATTATGCAAAACCAACTTTTCTTAACTATTGGTACCTGCTGATGTGTATTTGGGATCTGCATAAGTCCTGAAATTTAGTACGCGTCGGCTACCGTATTTTTCAAACTATAAGGCGCACTTAAAATCCTTTCATTTTCTCAAAAAGTGTGCCTTATAACCCGGTGCGCCTAATGTACCGAATAATTCTGGTGGTGCTTACCGACCTCAAAGCTATTTTATTTGGTACATGGTGTAATGATAAGTGGGGCCAGTAGATGGCAGTCACACATAAGAGATACGTGTGAACTGCAGGTTGAAGCCTGCTCAATAAATGACGCTTGCAAGTACCCGTAAGCAAGCCACACCAAAACTTTGACGTTTCATTGGGAATGTAGAACATTACGCACGGCGCACACAAATCTGTCAAAATGTTTTAGTTCGACTTTGAACGCGGAGCATTACGGCTACCATAGTCAGACGTACTGTGCTTCAACATACAAGTATTATTGTGGTGTGTGGATACGACCACAAAATGGCACCTATTAGGAGACTTTATCTCGCGTTTTGTTTGGCAATATTATGCAAAACCAACTTTTCTTAACTATTGGTACCTGCTGATGTGTATTTGGGATCTGCATAAGTCTTGAAAATTAGTACGCGTCGGCTACCGTATTTTTCAAACTATAAGGCGAACTTAAAATCCTTTCATTTTCTCAAAAAGTGTGCCTTATAACCCGGTGCGCCTAATGTACCGAATAATTCTGGTGGTGCTTACCGACCTCAAAGCTATTTTATTTGGTACATGGTTTAATGATAAGTGGGGCCAGTAGATGGCAGTCACACATAAGAGATACGTGTGAACTGCAGGTTGAAGCCTGCTCAATAAATGATGCTTGCAAGTACCCGTAAGCAAGCCACACCAAAACTTTGACGTTTCATTGGGAATGTAGAACATCACGCATGGCGCACACAAATCTGTCAAAATGTTTTAGTTCGACTTTGAATGCGGAGCATTACGGCTACAATAGTCAGACGTACTGTGCTTCAACATACAAGTATTATTGTGGTGTGTGGATACGACCACAAAATGGCACCTTTTAGGAGACATTATCTGGCGTTTTGTTTGGCAATATTATGCAAAACCAACTTTTCTTAACTATTGGTACCTGCTGATGTGTATTTGGGATCTGCATAAGTCTTGAAATTTAGTACGTGTCGGCTACCGTATTTTTCAAACTATAAGGCGAACTTAAAATCCTTTCATTTTCTCAAAAAGTGTGCCTTATAACCCGGTGCGCCTAATGTACCGAATAATTCTGGTGGTGCTTACCGACCTCAAAGCTATTTTATTTGGTACATGGTGTAATGATAAGTGGGGCCAGTAGATGGCAGTCACACATAAGAGATACGTGTGAACTGCAGGTTGAAGCTTGTTCAATAAATGACGCTTGCAAGTACCCGTAAGCAAGCCACACCAAAACTTTGACGTTTCATTGGGAATATAGAACATTACGCACGGCGCACACAAATCTGTCAAAATGTTTTAGTTCGACTTTGAACGCGGAGCATTACGGCTACCATAGTCAGACGTACTGTGCTTCAACATACAAGTATTATTGTGGTGTGTGGATACGACCACAAAATGGCACCTATTAGGAGACATTATCTGCCGTTTTGTTTGGCAATATTATGCAAAACCAACTTTTCTTAACTATTGGTACCTGCTGATGTGTATTTAGGATCTGCATAAGTCCTGAAATTTAGTACGTGTCGGCTACCGTATTTTTCAAACTATAAGGCGCACTTAAAATCCTTTCATTTTCTCAAAAAGTGTGCCTTATAACCCGGTGCGCCTAATGTACCGAATAATTCTGGTGGTGCTTACCGACCTCAAAGCTATTTTATTTGGTACATGGTGTAATGATAAGTGGGGCCAGTAGATGGCAGTCACACATAAGAGATACGTGTGAACTGCAGGTTGAAGCCTGCTCAATAAATGACACTTGCAAGTACCCGTAAGCAAGCCACACCAAAACTTTGACGTTTCATTGGGAATGTAGAACATTACGCACGGCGCACACAAATCTGTCAAAATGTTTTAGTTCGACTTTGAACGCGGAGCATTACGGCTACCATAGTCAGACGTACTGTGCTTCAACATACAAGTATTATTATGGTGTGTATAAGGACCACAAAATGGCACCTATTAGGAGACTTTATCTCGCGTTTTGTTTGGCAATATTATGCAAAATCAACTTTTCTTACCTATTGGTACCTGCTGATGTGTATTTGGGATCTGCATAAGTCCCGAAAACTAGCACGCGTCCGCCATTGTAGTCGATAATCTCCTTGTTCTCTATCCTCTTGTTATGGGGCATTCATCCTCCATTGTTGCCATTTCTTATATAAAGTTCTAACTTATATCTGTCAGTAGACTCGCTATGGAAGTGCTAAAAACTACCGCTACAACAGCCGAAGTGGAGGCACAAGACCGCCAATCCTGAAGAGACTGTCAGAAAGCAACTTGAAGATGGTGTGTAAAACATCATCTATGCAACATTTTGACCAAAGAACCACCATTACACAAATACATCAATTAGACGGGAAAAAAGCCTCGTTTTGTATTTTGTTGCTTCTATGATTGGTTTAATGGAACTACTTTACTAGAGCATTCAGGAGTGGTGTTGGTGATGTGGCCGGTGTGTTTATGTGTAAGAGGGGCAGAAACAGCTAAATGCCAAAAACAAAGACAAAGGGGAAAGAGAGCAAATGGCACAAAGAAGACGAGAGAAGCTTTTAAAGGTTTCGTGGACATTTAAAACTCAGAAAGAAGGACATTGTGGTCAAATGTTTGCATAGTCAAACGAAGCTGAGATTTCACCACAACACGACATCAATGATGCAGAATATGAGCAGAAAACATCCTGCATATTTGAGAGCAGCAGACAAACACAAACAAAGTCAAAGTATATTTTGGTAACTAATGCCATCTTTTATGTTGCAGAAGGAATGTGAGGACATGTTAGCATCTACAGTTTGTATGCTAATGCTAACGAGTTGTTTGTCTGAAAATCAAACACCACTCTTCCATTCAATACCTTTTTTTAAAATGTGTATGTGTTGAACATATTGTAATTCAATGTCTCGTACTTTATCAAAGAGTATTTTTTGTTTAGTTTGGTTATACACTACCGTTCAAAAGTTTGGGGTCACCCAAACAATTTTGTGGAATAGCCTTCATTTCTAAGAACAAGAATAGACTGTCGAGTTTCAGATGAAAGTTCTCTTTTTCTGGCCATTTTGAGCGTTTAATTGACCCCACAAATGTGATGCTCCAGAAACTCAATCTGCTCAAAGGAAGGTCAGTTGTGTAGCTTCTGTAACGAGCTAAACTGTTTTCAGATGTGTGAACATGATTGCACAAGGCTTTTCTAATCATCAATTAGCCTTCTGAGCCAATGAGCAAACACATTGTACCATTAGAACACTGGAGTGATAGTTGCTGGAAATGGGCCTCTATACACCTATGTAGATATTGCACCAAAAAGCAGACATTTGCAGCTAGAATAGTCATTTACCACATTAGCAATGTAGAGAGTGTATTTCTTTAAAGTTAAGACTAGTTTAAAGTTATCTTCATTGAAAAGTACAGTGCTTTTCCTTCAAAAATAAGGACATTTCAATGTGACCCCAAACTTTTGAACGGTAGTGTATATTTGTTATCTATTACCTGCTTTTAGGCTACACAAGTTTAGGTTTGTTGTATTTTTTTTTTATGTAAGTAAAGGATGCTGCCCTGGTAAAAGTGAAATTTTAATGTTATGTGTATTTATAAGAAGAAATAATAATCCTCAGAAAAATCTTTGTTTATTTCAACTATCATCCCTACTAACTGTGTAAATAATAGCCTATGTATGTATACATACATTAGTTATTATTTTTATTTTAAATCTTCTCAAAACAGCCTGCCCTACACGTTACCCTCCGCCCCTCCCCCTCGCGTCGCTGCTGCTCAGCCTGCACAGATTTTCTTTAACTTTATGTGTTGAGATAATGGGGACGTGTGTTTGTTTTCATGTGGCTTGAGTCAACATTAGCCGTTAGCTTGGAGAATGAATGGAGAACGGATGCCAATTGGCATGAAACATATCCCCGCGACGGGGGGAGAATCACTCGCGGCATTGGGGCAAGCAGAGCAGAGAGCGAGAGCGTTGTCGTTCACTGAGTGATTCATGTCGTTAATCCGCGGTGAACGAATCGTTCGCTCAGTCCCTCCCCCCCGCCCTCTCATTGGCTGCGTCGTTCGCCGACGTCGAGGGTTCAGTGAGTCACAGAATGCGCCAGTTCCACTCATACCGGCATGGTCGCGGCGGAGCTCAACTGAACTGAGAAAGGAACGAATCAGTTCATGAAGTGATTCGGTTCAGTACGTTCACTCAAAAGATTCGTTCTTTCGAACGACACAACACTACTTTGAAGGTCTGTCTGACAGACCAAAACAAACAAAGCGTGCATTAACAGATGGATAAAAATTAGTAGCGAGTAGCGAGCTGAATGTAGATAAAAGTAGCGGAGTAAAAGTAGCGTTTCTTCTCTATAAATATACTCAAGTAAAAGTAAAAGTATGTTGCATTAAAACTACTCTTAGAAGTACAATTCATCCCAAAAGTTACTCAAGTAGATGTAATGGAGTAAATGTAGTGCGTTACTACCCACCTCTGTTGAAGACTTACGGTCATTATAAAACATGAGTGCACATCATAATGGCAGCTACACATTACATCTTGAACATCTAAAAAAATGATTTGGGAATGTCCGTCGGGCCAGATTGAAAACCTTAAAGGCCTACTGAAAGCCACTACTACCGACCACGCAGTCTGATAGTTTATATATCAATGATGAAATCTTAACATTATAACACATGCCAATACGGCCGGGTTAACTTATAAAGTGACATTTTAAATTTGCCGCTAAACTTCCGGTTCGAAACGCCTCTGAGGATGACGTATGCGCGTGACGTAGACCGGGGAACACGGGTATGCCTTCCACATTGAAGCCAATACAAAAAAAGCTCTGTTTTCATTTCATAATTCCACAGTATTCTGGACATCTGTGTTCGTGAATCTGTTTCAATCATGTTCATTGCATTATGGAGAAGGAAGCTGAGCAAGCAAAGAAGAAAGTTGTCGGTGCGAAATGGAAGTATTTTTCGAACGAAGTCAGCAACAACAGTACACAGCCGGCGCTTCTTTGTTTACATTCCCGAAAGATGCAGTCAAGATGGAAGAACTCGGATAACAGAGACTCTAACCAGGAGGACTTTTGACTTCGATACACAGACGCCTGTAGAGAACTGGGACAACACAGACTCTTACCAGGATTACTTTGCTTTGGATGACAAAGACGCAGACGTGCTACTGTGAGCATGCAGCTTTGGCTTCTAAACATTTGATCGCTTGACCGTATGTGCGCAACTTTTTTTTGCGTATGTACGTAACTTTTTAAAAATATATAAGCTTTATGAACCTTGGGTTAGGTGAACGGTCTTTTGGGCTGAGTGATTGTGTGTGTTGATCAGGTGTTTGAATTGTATTGGCGTGTTCTATGGAGCTAGGAGCTAGCATAGGAGCTAGGAGTTAGCATAACAAAGACGTAGGTGTTTTTATGCAGGATTAATTTGTGGCATATTAAATATAAGCCTGGTTGTGTTGTGGCTAATAGAGTATATATATGTCTTGTGTTTATTTACTGTTGTAGTCATTCCCAGCTGAATATCAGGTCCCACCCGCCTCTCACAGCATCTTCCCTATCTGAATAGCTTCAACTCCCCACTAGTCCTTCACTTGCACTTTACTCATCCACAAATCTTTCATCCTCGCTCAAATTAATGGGGAAATTGTCGCTTTCTCGGTCCAAATCTCTCTCACTTCATGCGGCCATCATTGTAAACAATAGGGAACTTTGCGTATATGTTCAACTGACTACGTCACGCTACTTCCGGTAGGGGCAAGCCTTTTTTATCAGATACCAAAAGTTGCAATCTTTATCATCGTTGTTCTATACTAAATCCTTTCAGCAAAAATATGGCAATATTGCGAAATGATCAAGTATGACACATAGAATAGATCTGCTATCCCCGTTTAAATAAAAAAAATTAATTTCAGTAGGCCTTTAACGGGCCGCATGTGGCCCCCGGGCCTTAATTTGCCCAGGTCTGATCTTGACTGACCTGCAAACATCATCATGTGCTGGAAGTTGGATCTGATCTTGTTGCGTCGGCCCAGATTGAGGAGGAAGGACAGGGGGTAGATGTTGGCCGCCCTCCCCAGGAACACTGCCACCTGGTTGGGATAGAGGGTAAGGACAACAGCGGGCCAGAGGATGCTGAGCTAACCAGTTCTTGGTAAATTGTCCCAAAGGATACAAAAGCCCCGACGATGAACATGGGGTTGAAGACGTGGCTCTGGAAGGTGAACAGGGCCAGACCCATGTAGGAGAAAATGAAGTTCTCCGCCAGGAAGTTCAGCAACTCAAACAGCTGCAAGGCAAGACAAGGCTTTCAAAATAAAAGCAACTGACATTCTTGACAGATTGGCTAATACATTTTTTTTTTTTTTAAATTGTCATCGTTCTGGTCTGACCTGTTTGGTCCTGTCCTGGGACTCGGGCGACAGATTGTTGAAGGTGTAGTGGGCCTGGGTGATTCCACAGAACAACACTGCAACCACGCCTGATGCAAAGCAGCCAGGGGGCGACCATTAATTGTAACAAGACTATTGACAGATGGTTAGACTAGGTCAGGGGTCAACAACCCGCGGCTCCGGAGCCGCATTCGGCTCCTTGACCACTCTGATGCGGCTCAGCTACATACATGCTGACCCCCCCGATTTTCCCAGGAGATTTATGGATCTCAGTGTCCCTCATAGATTACTCCCAGGGAAAAAATAATCCTATTTACACTCTAATTACTAAATAAAGGGCGTGCCCTAATTGCATTGCAGTAATTGTCCTCTATAGCATTTACATACAGCGTGCCAGTCCAGCCACATGTTGCATGTTGTTATTACTTGCACACACAGGAGACAGCAAAGCATACTTAGTCATCAGCCACACAGCTTACACTGACGGTAGCCGTATCAAACAACTTTAACATTGTTACGTTACAAATATGCGCCACACTGTGAACCCACACCAAAAAAGAATGAAAAACACATTTCTGGAGAACATCCCACCGTAACACAACATAAACACAACACAACCATTACCCAGAATCCCATGCAGCCCTAACTCTTCCGGTCTACATTATACACCCCCGCTACCACCAAATCCCCCCACACATCAACCACCCCCCCCCCCCCCTCTCCGTGCGTTGGTTGAGCGGAAGAGTTAGGGCTGTATGGGATTCTGGGTATTGGTACCGTCAGTGTAAGATGTGTGGCTGCTGAGTTAGTACGCCTTGCTGTCACTTACGTGAACAAGCTGAAATTGCATTCTACATGTGGTTGAGCAGGTACACTGTTAGGGCAGACTGTAGAGGGCGCCAAATGCAGTGTCATCACGCTCTGATATTCAGGAGTCTCCCGGGAAAAATGAGAGGGTTGGCAAGTATGACGCTATCAAGCGCCATTCATTCAAAACTCGCGGGCTGCACTAACATCAAATTTCCACATTAAAGTGCGTGCCGGTGCGTGTGTCGGAGACCCCTAGTTAACATAGCACAAAGCGTTTAAGCTTCGTATGCGGTGTTTTTCATTTTAAATTTTAAATTTTTTTTGTGGCTCCCATTACTTTCTTTAATTTGTGAAACTTGCCAAAATGGCTCTTTGAGTGGTAAAGGTTGCCGACCCCTGGACTAGGTGCATGTGTGTGTGTGTGTGTGCGCAGGTTACCTGTGAAGCCACAAGCCTCAGCCAAAAGGAAGGTGCTCCATGACATGAGGAAGAACAAGGCCGTCTCCAGCAGCTGGAAATCTCTTAGCTTGGTGAACTTTGTCACGTGCAGGCGCTTGTCAAGGTGCTCAACAAGAAAAGCAGAGTTTTTCTGCCACTAAAAGACCATTGATGTACCTCGGTTTTCGTAGGCCCCGCTTTTTGACCAAGAGTTTGCCCCCGTTTTTGTATGCCATCTCGGTTTAGTTTCCTCTGCCTGTGTATCATTCCGTGGAATTAACTGCTTTTTTATTAGAGATGTACGATATAATCGTTGGCCAATAATTACCCACTGATAATTTGTGTTGTCATGATGCTGTTGTGTACGGACAAAAAGCATCATGGCGCTGATGCGGGCTTTCTACAGCATGTCAGAAGAAGACATTTCACTCTGCAGAAATTAAACGGGGAGGGTTAAAGACGAGTTTTAGCACAATAACACCTGATAAGTCACCTTAAAATGTATGGAAGCAGCACAACGCTGCCCAGACCTAGTGTTAATGGCGGCGACCTCAGCAAACGTTAAGCCACAAGACTGACGAAAAAGTGTTTAGGAGGCAACGGTTGGAAAAAAAAGAAGTTAGGGCGACTTGACAAAATGAAAACATTTATATTTAACCTGATGGTTTAACTGGAGGAACTTTCTCATGCGCTCCGAAATCGTTATTGAAATGAAAAGAAAACACTAAATGTTTGCGTGTACTAAAACCATACTTGCCAACCTTGAGACCTCCAATATCGGGAGGTGGGGGGGTTAGGGTGGGGGAGGGGGGGGGGGGGGGGGCTTGTTTGGGGTTGGGGGGCGTGGTTGGGGGCGTGGTTATTTACAGCTAGAATTCACCAACTCGAGTATTTCATATATATATATATATATATATATATATATATATATATATATATATATATATATATATATATATATATATATATATATGAATGTGAGTGTGAATGTTGTCTGTCTATCTGTGTTGGCCCTGCGATGAGGTGGCGACTTGTCCGGGGTGTACCCCGCCTTCCGCCCGAATGCAGCTGAGTTAGGCTCCAGCACCCCCACGACCCCGAATGGGACAAGCGGTAGAAAATGGATGGATATATATATATATATATATATTTATTTTATTTACATAAAAGAAATACTTGAATTTCAGTGCTCCGGTGGCTAACCATTAGATGGCAGTATTGTCCTGTTTAACTTCTCCGTTCATGAATGAGTATATAATTTCGGCCACCGTGTTCAATGGAGAAGTCTGTTCTACATATTTACAGGCAACATACACCTTCCCCTTCGAACTGTCCTGGATGAACTGACATTCTCGTTCCCATTCGTTTGAATTCGTTAGGCAAGCTGTTTATATTGCGTGAGAACAGGCTGTCCCCACTCAGTCTCAGGTCCGCATTGAGCTGGAGGGGGCGTGGCCTCCAGCTCCGGCTGAATACCGGGAGTTTGTCGGGAGAAAATCTCTGCCGGGGGGTTGTCGGGAGAGGCGCTGGATTCTCCCGCTAAAAACGGGAGGGCTGGCAAGTATGACTAAAACAGGTGCAAAATAGCAGAATAAGACGTGCAAGCCATTTTGTGTCTCTGTCTTCATTAATATGCAAAATATTCATGCAAAACGTCCACGATACCAGGAGAAGATGCACATGTGATTATTTAGCACGTGCAGTGTGATTTATCAACACTCATCAGCGTTTTGGGAGCACTATTTAGTGTGTTATTTAGCAGGTGTCAGAAGGACGTGCACACCGACAGTTCCACACATCCGTGCTCACGCTGCACAGACCACAATCCTACCTGTGTGTCCACATTGTGGAGGCTCGGAAATTAAAAATATTAGACATATCGTCTATTCAGCAATTTCCTTTTATAATTTTATAGCTGGGAGACTTAAAGGCCTACTGAAATGAATTTTTTTTATTTAAACGGGGATAGCAGATCTATTCTATGTGTCATACTTGATCATTTCGCGATATTGCCATATTTTTGCTGAAAGGATTTAGTAGAGAACAACGACGATAAAGATTGCAACTTTTGGTATCTGATAAAAAAAAGGCTTGCCCCTACCGGAAGTAGCGTGACGTAGTCAGTTGAACATATACGCAAAGTTCCCTATTGTTTACAATGATGGCCGCATGAAGTGAGAGAGATTCGGACCGAGAAAGCGACAATTTCCCCATTTATTTGAGAGAGGATGAAAGATTTGTGGATGAGTAAAGTGCAAGTGAAGGACTAGTGGGGAGTTGAAGCTATTCAGATAGGGAAGATGCTGTGAGAGGCGGGGGTGACCTGATATTCAGCTGGGAATGACTACAACAGTAAATAAACACAAGACATATATATACTCTATTAGCCACAACACAACCAGGCTTATATTTAATATGCCACAAATTAATCCTGCATAAAAACACCTGCGTGTTTGTTATGCTAGCTCCTAGCTCCTCTGCTAGCTCCTAGCTCCATAGAACACGCCAATACAATTCAAACACCTGATCAACACACACAATCACTCAGCCCAAAAGACCGTTCACCTAACCCAAGGTTCATAAAGCTTATATATTTTTAAAAAGTTACGTACGTGACGCGCACATACGGTCAAGCTATCAAATGTTTAGCAGCCAAGGCTGCATACTCACGGTACCTGATATTCAGCTGGGAATGACTACAACAGTAAATAAACACAAGACATATATATACTCTATTAGCCACAACACAACCAGGCTTATATTTAATATGCCACAAATTAATCCTGCATAAAAACACCTGCGTGTTTGTTATGCTAGCTCCTAGCTCCTATGCTAGCTCCTAGCTCCATAGAACACGCCAATCCAATTCAAACACCTGATCAACACACACAATCACTCAGCCCAAAAGACCGTTCACCTAACCCAAGGTTCATAAAGCTTATATATTTTAAAAAAGTTACGTACATACGCAAAAAAAAGTTGCGCACATACGGTCAAGCGATCAAATGTTTAGAAGCCAAAGCTGCATACTCACAGTAGCACGTCTGCGTCTTTGTCATCCAAATCAAAGTAATCCTGGTAAGAGTCTGTGTTGTCCCAGTTCTCTACAGGCGTCTGTGTATCGAAGTCAAAAGTCCTCCTGGTTAGAGTCTCTGTTATCCGAGTTCTTCCATCTTGACTGCATCTTTCGGGAATGTAAACAAAGAAGCGCCGGCTGTGTACTGCTGTGGCTGACTACGTTCGAAAAATACGTCCATTTCGCACCGACAACTTTCTTCTTTGCTTGCTCAGCTTCCTTCTCCATAATGCAATGAACATGATTGCAACAGATTCACGAACACAGATGTCCAGAATACTGTGGAATTATGAAATGAAAACAGAGCTTTTTCGTATTAGCTTCAATGTGGAAGGCATACCCGTGTTCCCCGGTCTACGTCACGCGCATACGTCATCCTCAGAGGCGTTTCGAACCGGAAGTTTAGCGGCAAATTTAAAATGTCACTTTATAAGTTAACCCGGCCGTATTGGCATGTGTTATAATGTTAAGATTTCATCATTGATATATAAACTATCAGACTGCGTGGTCGGTAGTAGTGGCTTTCAGTAGGCCTTTAAAATGTATGGAAGCAGTACAACGCTGCCCAGACCTAGTGTTAATGGCGGCGACCTCAGCAAACGTTAAGCCACAAGACTGACGAAAAAGTGTTTAGGAGGCAACGGTTGGAAAAAAAAGAAGTTAGGGCAACTTGACAAAATGAAAACATTTATATTTAACTCGATGGTTTAACTGGAGGAACTTTCTCATGCACTCCGAAATCGTTATTGAAATGAAAAGAAAACACTAAATGTTTGCGTGTACTAAAACCATACTTGCCAACCTTGAGACCTCCAATATCGGGAGGTGGGGGGGGGCTTAGTCGGGGTTGGGGGGCGTGGTTATTTACAGCTACAATTCACCAACTCGAGTATTTCATATATATATATTTATTTTTTTTATTTACATAAAAGAAATACTTGAATTTCAGTGCTCCGGTGGCTAACCATTAGATGGCAGTATTGTCCTGTTTAACTTCTCCGTTCATGAATGAGTATATCATTTCGGCCACCGTGTTCAATGGAGAAGTCTGTTCTACATATTTACAGGCAACATACACCTTCCCCTTCGAACTGTCCTGGATGAACTGACATTCTCGTTCCCATTCGTTTGAATTTGTTAGGCAAGCTGTTTATATTGCGTGAGAACAGGCTGTCCCCACTCAGTCTCAGGTCCGCATTGAGCTGGAGGGGGCGTGGCCTCCAGCTCCGGCTGAATACCGGGAGTTTGTCGGGAGAAAATCTCTGCCGGGAGATTGTCGGGAGAGGCGCTGAATACGGGAAAAACGGGAGGGTTGGCAAGTATGACTAAAACAGGTGCAAAATAGCAGAATAAGACGTGCAAGCCATTTTGTGTCTCTGTCTTCATTAATATGCAAAATATTCATGCAAAACGTCCACAATACCAGGAGAAGATGTGATTATTTAGCACGTGCAGTGTGATTTATCAACACTCATCAGCGTTTTGGGAGCACTATTTAGTGTGTTATTTAGCAGGTGTCAGAAGGACGTGCACACCGACAGTTCCACACATCCGTGCTCGCGCTGCACAGACCACAATCCTACCTGTGTGTCCACATTGTGGAGGCTCAGAAATTAAAAATATTAGACATGTCGTCTATTCAGCAATTTCCTTTTATAATTTTATAGCTGGGAGACTTAAGGGTCTGATTAAAATCATTTCAAGTCTGCTGGCATATTTTTTATGTCATTCCGTCTTTTTGTACAGGCAATATATTATCATCATGTATCTCCAACATGAAAAGACGTCTTTCGTTGTGTATTTGTCTTGTCTGAGTCGATCCAAACGCACAAATGCGCTGGTGATGCAATCCCCATCCTGGTGCACAGAATGAAGTGTTAGTGTGCGTATGTTTGTGTTGTCCAGATCGGTGTTTTTCCACCTTTTTTGAGCCAAGGCACATTTTTTGTGTTGAGAAAATGCGGAGGCACACCACCAGCAGAAATCATTAAAAAAACGAAACTCAGTTGACAGTAAAAAGTCGTTGTTGGATATGACTTTAAAGCATAACCAAGCATGCATCACTATAGCTCTTGTCTCAAAGTAAGTGTACTGTCACCACCTGTCACATCACACCCTGACTTAGTTGGAGTTGTTTGCCGTTTTCCTGTGTGTAGTGTTTTACTTCTTGTCTTGCGCTCCTATTTTGGTGGCTTTTTCTCTTTTTTTGGTATTTTCCTGTAGCAGTTTCATGTCTTCCTTTGAGTGATATTTCCCGCATCTACTTTGTTTTAGCAATCAAGAATATTTCAGTTGTTTTTAATCCTTCTTTGTGGGGACATTGTTGATTGTCATGTCATGTTCGGATGTACATTGTCTTTGCTCCACAGTAAGTCTTTGCTGTCGTCCAGCATTCTGTTTTTGTTTACTTTGTTCGTTTCATTTTTAGTTTCGCTCTGCATAGCCTTCCCTAAGCTTCAATGCCTTTTCTGAGGGGCACTCACCTTTTGTTTATTTTTGGTTTAAGCATTAGACACATTTTTACCTGCACACTGCCTCCCGCTGTTTCCCACATCAACAAAGCAATTAGCTACCGGCTGCCACCTACTGATATGGAAGAGTATTACACGGTTACTCTGCCGAGCTCTAGACAGCACCGACACTCAACAACAACACATCATTTGCAGACTATAATTACTGCTTTGCAAATAATATTTTTAACCCAAATAGGTGAAATGAGATCATCTCCCACGGCACACCAGACTGTATCACGGCACACTAGTGTAACACTGGTCTAGATTGTGATTCAGAAAAGGTGTTGCGGATGATAGATGGTTCAACACATGGCACACAGGTAGAGCATGATAGCATGAATGTATGCACGAAAAACACTTCATTTAAATAAGACGGTCTGCACCACTTTTCAATTGCACACGCAGTATTAGTAGATCACACGTAACACGCCCACTAATAGTACACGCTATTTCATTTCTTGCACACGCTGTCTAGCGCGTGGTGTTTGGATCTTAGTAAATCATGCCTACGTTTTGTCATTTAGGAAAATAGCGCCTTCATTTTTCATCTCAGTTATTTCCTTGCTAATATGGTGGAGGGGTCATAGTGGTAAATACAATGAAACACATTCATTCAAGGATATGAGCGCCGTGACGAATCCGGTGGCCACGCCCAGAGCGAAGGAGCCGCTGAAAATGCCGAGGAACATCCCAAAGGACTTGAGCAAGGCCATGACCTCGAAAGTGTGGCTGTTGTCGCCTTGTGGCTGGTACGCCACGATGGACCTGACACCGCAAAGAAATCACCATAAGAGACAAACTGCACGTTTATATACAAACCCCGTTTCCATATGAGTTGGGAAATTGTGTTAGATGTAAATATAAACGGAATACAATGATTTGCAAGTCATTTTCAAGCCATATTCAGTTGAATATGCTACAAAGACAACATATTTGATGTTCAAACTGACAAACTTTTTTTTTTTGCAAATAATCATTAACTTTAGAATTTGATGGCAGCAACACGTGCCAAAGAAGTTGGGAAAGGTGGCAATAAATACTGATAAAGTTGAGGAATGCTCATCAAACACTTATTTGGAACATCCCACAGGTGTGCAGGCTAATTGGGAACAGGTGGGTGCCATGATTGGGTATAAAAAGAGCTTCCCAAAAAATGCTCAGTCTTTCACAAGAAAGGATGGGGCGAGGTACACCACGTTGTCCACAACTGCGTGAGCAAATAGTCAAACAGTTTAAGAACAACGTTTCTCAAAGTGCAATTGCAAGAAATTTAGGGATTTCAACATCTACGCTCCATAATATCATCAAAAGGTTCAGAGAATCTGGAGAAATCACTGCACGTAAGCAGCATGGCCGGAAACCAACATTGAATGACCGTGACCTTCCATCCCTCAGACGGCACTGTATCAAAAACCGACATTAATCTCTAAAGCAGGGGTCACCAACGTGGTGCCCGCGGGCACCAGGTAGCCCGTAAGGACCAGATGAGTAGCCCGCTGGCCTGTTCTAAAAATAGCTCAAATAGCAGCACTTACCAGTGAGCTGCCTCTATTTTTTAAATTGGATTTATTTACTAGCAAGCTGGTCTCGCTTTGCTCGACAATTTTTAATTCTAAGAGAGACAAAACTCAAATAGAATTGGAAAATCCAAGAAAATATTTTAAAGACTTGGTCTTCACTTGTTTAAATGAATTCATAATTTTTTTTACTTTGCTTCTTACAACTTTCAGAAAGACATATTTAGAGAAAAAATACAACCTTAAAAATGATTTTAGGATTTTTAAACACATATACCTTTTTACCTTTTAAATTCCTTCCTCTTCTTTCCTGACAATTTAAATAAATGTTCAAGTAAATTAATTTTTTTCATTGTAAAGAATAATAAATAAATTTTAATTTAATTCTTCATTTTAGCTTCTGTTTTTTCGACGAAGAATATTTGTGAAATATTTCTTCAAACTTATTATGATTAAAATTCAAAACAATTCTGGCAAATCTAGAAAATCTGTAGAATCAAATTTAAATGTTATTTCAAAGTCTTTTGAATTTCTTTTAAAAATTTTGTTCTGGAAAATCTAGAAGAAATAATGATTTGTCTTTGTTAGAAATATAGCTTGGTCCATCCATCCATCCATTTTCTACCGCTTATTCCCTTTGGGATCGCGGGGGCGCTGGAGCCTATCTCAGCTACAATCGGGTGGAAGGCGGGGTACACCCTGGACAAGTTGCCACCTCATCGCTTGGTCCAATTTGTTATATATTCTAACAAAGTGTAGATTGGATTTTAACCTATTTAAAACATGTCATCAAAATTCTAAAATTAATCTTAATCAGGAAAAATTACTAATGATGTTCCATAAATTCTTTTTTTAATTTTTTCAAAAAGATTTGAATTAGCTAGTTTTTCTCTTCTTTTTTTCGGTTGAATTTTGAATTTTAAAGAGTCGAAATTGAAGATAAACTATGTTTCAAAATTTAATAGTCTTTTTTCGTGTGTTTTCTCCTCTTTTAAACCGTTCAATTAAGTGTAAATATCATTAATAACATAGAGTTAAAGGTAAATTGAGCAAATTGGTTATTTCTGGCAATTTATTTAAGTGTGTATCAAACTGGTAGCCCTTCGCATTAATCAGTACCCAAGAAGTAGCTCTTGTTTTCAAAAAGGTTGGTGACCCCTGCTCTAAAGGATATCACCACATGGGCTCAGGAACACTTCAGAAAACCACTGTCACTAAATACAGTTGGTCGCTACATCTGTAAGTGCAAGTTAAAGCTCCACTATGCAAAGCCAAAGCCATTTATCAACAACACCCAGAAACGCCGCCGGCTTCTCTGGGCCCGAGATCATCTAAGATGGACTCATGCAAAGTGGAAAAGTGTTCTGTGGTCTGACGAGTCCACATTTCAAATTGTTTTTGGAAATATTCGACATCGTGTCATCCGGACCAAAGGGGAAGCGAGCCATCCAGACTGTTATCGACGCAAAGTGTAAAAGGCAGCATGTGTGATGGTATGGGGGTGTATTAGTGGCCAAGACATGGGTAACTTACACATCTGTGAGGGCACCATTAATGCTGAAAGGTACATACAGGTTTTGGAACAACATATGTTGCCATCTAAGCGCCGTCTTTTTCATGGACGCCCCTGCTTATTTCAGCAAGACAATGCCAAGCCACATTCAGCATGTGTTACAACAGCGTGGCTTCGTAAAAAAAGAGTGCGGGTACTTTCCTGGCCCGCCTGCAGTCCAGACCTGTCTCCCGTCGAAAACGTGTGGCGCATTATGAAGCGTAAAATACCACAACGGAGACCCCCGGACTGTTGAACGACTGAAGCTCTACATAAAACAAGAATGGGAAAGAATTCCACTTTCAAAGCTTCAACAATTAGTTTTCTCAGTTCCCAAACGTTTACTGAGTGTTGTTAAAAGAAAAGGCCATGTAACACAGTGGTCAACATGCCCTTTCCCAACTACTTTGGCACGTGTTGCAGCCATGAAATTCTAAGTTCATTATTATTTGCAAAAAAAAAATAAAGAGTATGAGTTTGAACATCAAATATGTTGTCTTTGTAGTGCATTCAACTGAATATGGCTTGAAAAGGATTTGCAAATCATTGTATTCCGTTTATATTTACATCCAACACAATTTCCCAACTCATATGGAAACGGGGTTTGTAATATGTTGCTTTTCCTTGTTCACTATTGTCCTGTGCAAGGTTGAAATAGAGTTATTAGGAACACAAGATTTCAACAGGGGTGAAGTCATGTAGTCCTTGTTAGTGTCGTGGGTAAAAGAGCATCAAGGTTGCATGACAAACAAACCAAATCCCATCCCAGCAGGAACCAATCACTTGTCCTCCAACTTATCTGGAGCGGCACAACAGAAATAATACTCAGCCTTTCTTTGCAGACCCTGCAGTGTTCCTGAGTAGAACTTTGCAAGACAGGACTCACGCAGGACACACTTCTTTAACAGCCTCGCGCTATTTCTGTCTCATTTATAACCGCCTCAAATGAGCAGAACGACCGCCGATTGGTCCCAAAAACACTCCACCACCACCACCACCACCACCGTCTACTTAGTGCACCCGTTCACTGCGTCGCTCTGAGACTCTTGGCAGGGATTAGAGCCTCCACAGTGCTCCATGTTAGAATGAATACTTCTGTGGAAATAATAAGAGAATCCCACTTAAAGCACGGATTGAATGCATTATTATTATTATTATTATTATCGGTATTACAGGGCGGTGTCAGCTCTGTGGGTGTGGAGCAAATGATCATTATTGTAATAACCACTTCTCCTTTTCTATTTGTGTGTAATATTTGTATATCCTAAAAAGGGGTTTATGAATGGAATATGAATATGTTGCAAACATTAGTAAAAAAGTATTGTGCTCACTATTTGGCAAGCTATAGCCACACTTTAGGAATGGCAGAAGACAGCATTATTCTATAGATAACATTTGGAACACAACGGTGGACATTGCATAATTGGCCGTCACGCTATTACAAAAGCCAAAAGCAGTGAAGTTGTCACGTTGTGTAAATGGTAAATAAAAAGAGAATACAACAAATCCTTTTCAACTTATATTCAATTGAATAGACTGCAAAGACAAGATATTTCATGTTCACACTGAGAAACTTTCTTATTTTTTGGCAAATAATCATGAACTTAGAATTTAATGGCAAACACACATTGCAAAAAAGGCATTTTTACCAGTGTGTTACATGGCCTTTCCTTTGAACAACACTCAGTAAAGGTTTGGGAACTGAGGAGACACATTTTTGAAGTGCAATTATTTCCCATTCTTGCGTAATGTACAGCTTAAGTTGTTCAACAGTCTCCCTTCTCATATTTTAGCCTTCACACATTTTCAATGTCTGGACTACAGGCAGGCCAGTCTAGTACCAGCACTCTTTTACTATGAAGCCACGTGTTACATTGTCTGGCTGAAATAAGCAGGGGCGTCCATGATAACGTTGCTTGGATGGAAACATATGTTGTATGTACCTTTCAGCATTAATGGTGCCTTCACAGATGTGTAAGTTACCCATGTCTTGGCCACTAATACACCCCCATACCATCACACATGCTGCCTTTTACACTTTCACCCTAGAACAGTCCGGATGGTTCTTTTCCTCTTTGGTCCGAAAGACACGACGTCCACAGTTTCCAAAAACAATTTGAAATGTGGACTCGTCAGACCACAGAACACTTTTCCACTTTGCATCAGTCCATCTTAGATGAGCTCGGGCCCAGCGAAGCGTTTCTGGGTGTTGTTGATAAATGGCTTTGCATAGTAGAGTTTTAACTTGCACTTACAGATATAGCGACCAACTGTAGTTACTGACAGTGGTTTTCTGAAGTGTTCCTGAGCCCATGTGGTGATATCCTTTACACACTGATGTGGCTTTTATGATGCAGTACCGCCTGAGGGATCCAAGGTGTGTAATATCATGGCTTACGTGCAGTGATTTCTCCACATTCTCCGAACCTTTTGATGATATTACGGAGCGTAGATGGTGAAATCCCTAAATTCCTTGTTGAGAAATGTTGTTCTTAAACAATTTGCTCAGGCATTTGTTGACAAAGTGGTGACCCTCGCCCCGTCCTTGTTTGTGAACGACTGAGCATTTCATGGAATTTACTTTTATACCCAATCATGGCACCCACCTGTTCCCAATTAGCCTGTTCACCTGTGGGATGTTCCAAATAAGTCTTTGATGAGCATTCCTCAACTTTATCACTCTTTTTTGCCACTTGTGCCAGCTTTTTTGAAACATGTTGCAGGCATCAAATTCCAAATGAGCTAATATTTGCAAAAAATAAAGTTTTTTCAGTGTGAACATGAAATATCTTGTCTTTGCAGTCTATTCAATTGAATATAAATTGAAAAGGATTTGTTGTATTCTCTTTTTATTTACCGTTTACACAACGTGACAACTTCACTGCTTTTGAGGTTTGTACAAAAAGTGAGTAAAAAAAAGATTAAAAGAAAAACAATAGGTTTATAAATCCAAACTTTCTTCTGTCGCTTCTTGTTGTTATTTTAAAGTGAGCAGATTTTGAGCAGTTATGTGTAGTGCAAAAATGCTCAGAGACTCCAGCTTCCGACTTTAAAATTCAGAGTATACAAACTCAGTGTAAAAAAATTAAGTGCTGCAAATTTTAGGGTAAAAAAACTTTAAGCTAAAAAAATTCAGTTCACAACAATTTGCTGCTCTTAAAAGCAAGACTCATTTGCCGTAAATGAAGACTGAAGCGCTCGACTCTGTCACAGAAGCAGCCAATGAGGTGTCAAGTTTGAAGTCATGTGACAGTTTTTTTTAAAACAGCATTAAAAAAGCAGTTAACTGGGCATAATACAACATATATATGATAACATTTCAATGCGGCTCGCTGGATATTTTCAAACTATAGAAATGATTGCAATGGTTAAACTCTGCACTTTTGATTGACATACGGGTTACTACGGTAACCATAGGAAGCTCTGCTTTATGCAGACCAGGCACAGTGTGGGAGAGTGGGCGGGGCTTGTTTCCACAGCAACAAGCCTGATACGCGAGTGTTAGACGGAGGCGGATTTCTACAACAAAATTCTGCAAACAGATATTAAATCGAATATGTGCATGTTTTCTTTCCCTTTGCATTTATGTTTCGCCGTGTTTGTTGCTCTTCCTCGATTATAAAATATGTCGACAAAGGAGGTGGTCTGGGAAGTAGAGGAACAACGTTCATATATTGTAAATATTCAGTGTTTTATGGTTCATAGTTAACATTGTAAACCCCACATTCTGTATTTGTATGTACCTTCTGAGTACGGTTCTCTTATGTATTTTAAAATGTATGTCTTAATGTATTATTTTTGAAACTGCTCTGTGACATGTGCTGTTGACCTCTTGGCCATGTCACCCTTGTGAAAGAGATCTTGATCTCAACGGGTTTTCTTATCTGGTTAAATAAAGGTTCTAGAGTGTCTTATTCAGTAAAAAAAAAAAGTTAATTCCATTTTTGAGATGGTGTGTTATAACGTTTTTAGTATCAGTCATTATTGTGTGAGTGTTTCTACCATCGTGGAATCAACTTTTATCCTTTTTTGCAGAATCCAGGGATTTTTTTCATTAATGCACATCAATCTCCACTGTTAAAAGTGTTCATAAAAAGAGATAGGAGCACGTACATTAGGTTACACGGCATGTGGCGTGTTGTGCTGCATTACCTGCCTCTTTGTAAGACCCCTGTCACGTGACTTTAAACTTGACACCTCATTGGCTGCTTCTGAGACGCGATCGATTGTTTCAGTCTTACATTACTTGCGTTTTAAAGCAGCAAATTTTTAAACACTGAATTTTTCAGCACTGATTTTTTTTACACTGAATTTATTTTACACTGAATTTTGAAACACTGAATTTTTATATGCTGAATTCTTCAGCACTGATTTTTTTTTACACTGAACTTTTAAACACAGAATTTAATTACACTGATTTTTTTAACACTGAATTTTTCGGCTTTGAATTTTTATGAATTTTTCAGCACTGAATTTATTTACACTGATTTTTTTTGCACTAAATTTTTTCCACTGATTTTTTTTTAAAAGTGAATTTTTTAGCACTGAATTTTTCAGCTCTGAATTTTCCAGCACTGAATTTTTCTACACTGAACTTTAAAACACTGAATTTAATAACACTGATTTTTTTAGCACTGAATTTTTTCCACTAATTTTTTTTAAAACAGAATTTTTTTAGCACTGAATTTTTCAGCTCTGAAGTTTCCAGCACTGATTTTTTTTTACACTGAACTTTTAAACACTGAATTTATTTACACAGATTTTTTTAACACTGAATTTTTCAGCTTTGAATTTTTAAACACTGAATTTTTTTACATTGAATTTAATTACACTGATTTTTTTAGCACTGAATTTTTTCCACTAATTTTTTTTAAAACAGAATTTTTTTAGAACTGAATTTTCCACCACTGATTTTTTTTACACTGAACTTTTAAACACTGAATTTAATTACACAGATTTTTTTAACACTGAAATTTTCAGCTTTGAATTTTTAAACACTGAATTTTTATCCATTGAATTTAATTACACTGATTTTTTTAGCACTGAATTTTTTCCACTAATTTTTTTTAAAACAGAATTTTTTTAGCACTGAATTTTCCACCACTGATTTTTTTTACACTGAACTTTTAAACACTGAATTTAATTACACAGATTTTTTTAACACTGAAATTTTCAGCTTTGAATTTTTAAACACTGAATTTTTATACACTGAATTTTTCAGCACTGAATTTAATTACACTGATTTTTTTAGGACTGAATTTTTTCCACTGATTTTTTTTAAAACTGAATTTTTTTAGCACTGAATTTTTTTAACACTGAATTTTTCAGCTCTGAATTTTTCTACACTGAATTTAATAACTGATTTTTTAGCACTGAATTTTCCACCACTGATTTTTTTTTACATTGAACTTTTAAACACTGAATTTATTTACACAGATTTTTTTAACACTGAATTTTTCAGCTTTGAATTTTTAAACACTGAATTTTTATACACTGAATTTAATTACACTGATTTTTTTTTAGCACTGAATTTTTTCCACTAATTTTTTTTAAAACATAATTTTTTTAGCACTGAATTTTTCAGCTCTGAAGTTTCCAGCACTGATTTTTTTTTTTACACTGAATTTTTAAACACTGAATTTAATTACACTGATTTTTTTCAGCACTGAATTGTTTAGCACTAAATTTTTTTAACACTGAATTTTTCAGCTCTGAATTTTTTTATCATTGAATTTTTAAACACTGAATTCTTCAGCACTGATTTTTTCTTTTTACGCTGAACTTTTAATAACTGATTTTAATTACACTGATTTTTTAGCACGGAATCTTTTACACTGATTTTCTTTTTACACAGAATTTTTAAACATTGCATTTTTTTACATGGAATTTTTCAGCACTGATTTTTTTTACACTGATTTTAATTATACTGCGAAAAAGACAAATTTGTGCTGGAACACAAGCCAAAGTTTTAGAAGTGTGACTTACGAGGAGAGAACCAAAGCCACGGCGTCGTTGAGCACGCTCTCGCCAAACAACAGCGCGTACAAGTCCACGTCCACCTGCAGCTCGTTGAAGATGGCCAGCACCGTCACTATGGCAACACGGGACAAAAGGGGACAGTGTGCTTGGTGACAAAGACACACTATGGTGCTGATCCAAATGAGGTCCACGTTCTACTTATATGTCTAGATGTACGCATCGAGAGACGCACCGGGGTCTGTGGCGGAGACGATGGCGCCGAAGAACAGACAGTCGGTGAAGAAGAAGTCCCCGCCGAGTTGTCCCATCTTCTTCATCAGCGTCACGCAGCCGTACATTAACAAGCTGGCAAACAGGAACATGAATAATAATCACAATAATTAGATGAATAATTAGATGAGACTCTTACCCGATGACAAGACAGGAAATGAGCGTCCCCAAGAAGGCGTACGCCAGGATGGAGCCCATGTTGCGGAAAAAGTGTCTCTGCAGGACAAAGACGAGAACACATCATGAATGTCTGTTGATGATGTCATCAAGAAGGGACGCCATGGTTTCCTCACCCTCTTTAAGCTGTATCCAGCGTGGAAGATGATGGGCGGGAGCAGGATGTTAAAGAACACTTCAGGGTCGAAGGTCACCTGGGTCACGCATAAACCAGATGGTAGTTAACAGAAATAATAATGACAATAATAATTCAATTGAACGGGCCCTCGCCCCTGCGCCGCGGGGTTAATGCGAGCGGTCACGACCTTCCCGATGCCCTGACCCAAATTATAACATTTTTCTCCATACCTGACGCACCTGCAAAATAAGGGGACTTTTCCTGCAAGTTAAGGGCCTCAAAAAGGCGTGCAGACGTTTAGAAGCAATGTCAGTGGGGCCCTTGCCGTGCTAGGCATGGCTCCTGAGGGCCACATAAAAATCTAATAATTTGAAATAAATTAAAATGAAATAAATCATCATTACTAGTAGATCGGATCAAGATCTGAACTTGTGACACAGAGTTATGAACGTTTCGTGTTCTGTGGCGAACCATCAGATCAAAGGTTGGCGCTATGCCACGCCCACATCCTGGCATTTGCACATTTATTTTTGCACTTCATCATCAGCCATCAGTTTAGTATCATCTCTGATCACATTAGGCAAGATTGGTGAAGGGGTGGGGCAGTTTATAAGACCCCGCCCACTACAGGTAGGTGGACAGG
Organism: Entelurus aequoreus; assembly: GCF_033978785.1. Classification (NCBI taxonomy): domain Eukaryota; kingdom Metazoa; phylum Chordata; class Actinopteri; order Syngnathiformes; family Syngnathidae; genus Entelurus; species Entelurus aequoreus. The sequence goes on from NC_084734.1 coordinate 859,297, forward strand.
TATGACCCATCGGGTACTTTAGGGTGTCATCGTCATCATTTCTACCAAATAGGATCAACTTGCAGCCACGTTATTAACGTTTTGTGGCGAATCATCAGACCAATGTTTGGCGCGTAGGCAAATGTTTGCAATATATCATCACCTCTAAGTGGAGTATATGTCATTGTAAGAGAGACTCATTTGGCCTCAGTCCCAGGGAGGAGTTTGTTCAAGTACCACCCCTTTGTAGCACCCAAAATGGCTGACTTCCTGTTCATTTTCAGGTATTTGAGACTTTTATGTGCGTCCCGTCATGATACATACACTATATTGCCAAAAGTATTTGGCCACCCATCCAAATGATGAGAATCAGGTGTCCTAATCACTTGGCCTGGTGTATCAAATCAAGCACTTAGGCATGGAGACTGTTTCTACAAACATTTGTGAAAGAATGGGCCGCTCTCAGTGATTTCCAGCATGGAACTGTCACAGGATGCCACCTGTGCAACAAATCCAGTCGTGAAATTTCCTCGCTCCTAAATATTCCAAAGTCAACTTTATTATAAGAAAAGTGAAGAGTATGGGAACTATGGACTGGACTCTCACACTATTATGTTAGATCCACTATGGACTGGACTCTCATTATTATGTTAGATCCACTATGGACTGGACTCTCACACTATTATGTTAAATCCACTATGGACTGGACTCTCACTATTATGTTAGATCCACTATGGACTGGACTCTCACTATTATGTTAGATCCACTATGGACTGGACTCTCACACTATTATGTTAGATCCACTATGGACTGGACTCTCACACTATTATGTTAGATCCACTATGGACTGGACTCTCACTATTATGTTAGATCCACTATGGACTGGACTCTCACTATTATGTTAGATCCACTATGGACTGGACTCTCACTATTATGTTAGATCCACTATGGACTGGACTCTCACACTATTATGTTAGATCCACTATGGACTGGACTCTCACACTATTATGTTAGATCCACTATGGACTGGACTCTCACTATTATGTTAGATCCACTATGGACTGGACTCTCACTATTATGTTAGATCCACTATGGACTGGACTCTCACACTATTATGTTAGATCCACTATGGACTGGACTCTCACACTATTATGTTAGATCCACTATGGACTGGACTCTCACACTATTATGTTAGATCCACTATGGACTGGACTCTCACACTATTATGTTAGATCCACTATGGATTGGACCCTCACTATTATGCTTTTCCATCTGGCAATCTGATGGACCAGTCTGGGTTTGGAGGTTGCCAGGAGAACGCTACATTTCGGTGTGAAATTTGGTGGAGGAGGAATTATGGTGTGGGGTCGTTTTTCAGGAGTTGGGCTTGGCTCCTTAGTTCCAGTGAAAGGAAATTTGACTGCTCCAGGATACCAAAACATTTTGGACAATTCCATGGGATGCCACTTCAAGTTCATATGTGAGTCAAGGCAGGTGGCCAAATACTTTTGGCAATATAGTGTACTTCCCGCTACTTTTGTGTCGCTACGATACTGGTAGGAGGAGCTCATTTTGTCTCATTTTAAAGGTGGCGCTAGAGTGGCAATTTTAAAATGTACTTTTCAGGACCTCCGAAATATTTAATCTTTCACATACTTGGCGTGACTTTTTGTGAACGCTCGGGGCCTCAAAAAGGCGTCCAAATGTATGAAAAAACAGCAACTTCATAAGGGCCCCACCCTGCATGAAGGCGTGACTGTGTTTACCTTGCGCAGCATCTCGTTGTCCTGCACGTCGTTGACCTCGCTGGCGCCGATCTCGCCCTTCAGCGTGTACTCGTAGAACTTCCCCTTGGAGTTGATGAGCAGCGTGGCGGGGCTGGCGTTGACGTGGCAGCTCAGCGTCGCGTTGCTGATGTCCCGCGGGACGTGGATGCCGTAGCGCAAGACCACGCCCACCAGTAAACCTGTCGGAGGTCAAGTAGGTGAGGGCGTGTCCAGCATACACCTGACACACACGTCAATCATCACAAGTGGACGATGAGTCTCACACATGATTCACACACATAATTTTTTTTAAAACAGAATTTTTTTAGCACTGAATTTTGTTACACTGAATTTTCCACCACTGATTTTTTTTACACTGAACTTTTAAACACTGAATTTAATTACACAGATTTTTTTTAACACTGAATTTTTCAGCTTTGAATTTTTAAACACTGAATTTTTCAGCACTGAATTTAATTACACTGATTTTTTTAGCACTGAATTTTTTCCACTGATTTTTTTTAAAACTGAATTTTTTTAGCACTGAATTTTTTTAACACTGAATTTTTCAGCTCTGAATTTTACAGCACTGAATTTTTCTACACTGAATTGTTCTACACTGAACTTTAAAACACTGAATTTAATAACACTGATTTTTTTAGCACTGAATTTTGTTACACTGAATTTTCCACCACTGATTTTTTTTTACACTGAACTTTTAAACACTGAATTTATTTACACAGATTTTTTTAACACTGAATTTTTCAGCTTTGTATTTTTAAACACTGAATTTTTATACACTGAATTTTTCAGCACTTATTTTTTTTACACTGAACTTTTAAACACTGAATTTAATTACACAGATTTTTTTTAACACTGAATTTTTCAGCTTTGAATTTTTAAACACTGAATTTTTCAGCACTGAATTTAATTACACTGATTTTTTTAGCACTGAATTTTTTCCACTGATTTTTTTTAAAACTGAATTTTTTTAGCACTGAATTTTTTTAACACTGAATTTTTCAGCTCTGAATTTTACAGCACTGAATTTTTCTACACTGAATTGTTCTACACTGAACTTTAAAACACTGAATTTAATAACACTGATTTTTTTAGCACTGAATTTTGTTACACTGAATTTTCCACCACTGATTTTTTTTTACACTGAACTTTTAAACACTGAATTTATTTACACAGATTTTTTTAACACTGAATTTTTCAGCTTTGTATTTTTAAAGACTGAATTTGTATACACTGAATTTTTCAGCACTGATTTTTTTTACACTGAACTTTTAAACACTGAATTTAATTACACAGATTTTTTTAACACTGAATTTTTCAGCTTTGAATTTTTAAACACTGAATTATTCAGCGCTGAATTTAATTACACTGATTTTTTTAGCACTGAATTTTTTCCACTGATTTTTTTTTAAACTTAATTTTTTTAGCACTGAATTTTCCACCACTGATTTTTTTTACACTGAACTTTTAAACACTGAATTTATTTACACAGATTTTTTTAACACTGAATTTTTCAGCTTTGTATTTTTAAAGACTGAATTTGTATACACTGAATTTTTATGCACTGAATTTAATTACACTGATTTTTTTAGCACTGAATTTTTTCCACAAATTTTTTTCAAAACAGAATTTTTTTAGCACTGAATTTTTCAGCTCTGAAGTTTCCAGCACTGATTTTTTTTTTTACACTGAATCTGGATCCATTTTTATTTATATTCTGCAGTGATTTGGTGAAACAGCCTAAAGCCTGGCTTCTTAACCTTTCTGACCACTACAGAGGGGCCCGGGGCCCACTCAAATATTAACACTGAATTCCTAATCTTACTCTTGATTTTCATTTATATTCAATAATTATATCCATCCTACATTTTACAACCTTGTCAAATGACATGGAACCATGTATTTATTAGTTATTAGTCAATTATCATTTATCTAAAAAAAATTATATCCTCAGGTCAGCCTGATTAGAACAATAAGTACTATCCAAATATATATTGCATAAGAAGGGACTCAAAAATAACTGACAAAAAATAAAGTGACAGACAATTATGTTGCACTAAATAAACATGTTTCTTAACTAAACTGTTAATAGTAGCTTCACCACTTTAGTCGTCATTTTTGCGCTTAAGGAACTTTTTTAAGACTCCAGGCTTCTGTTGTTTCTTTGATATTGTCATTACTGCCACAAGTGGTGCAAAAGTGTATTGCAACCGAGCACCACTGCGGCCCATAGATGTTTTTGCCGGCCCTCTAGGGGGCGCTCGCAGCCCAACAGTAGCCCTATGATTAAGACAGTGTTTTTCAACCACTGTGCCGCAGTACACTAGTGTGCCGTGAGATACAGTCTGGTGTGCCGTGGGAGATTATCTAATTTCACCTATTTGGGTTAAAAATATATTTTGCAAAGCAGTAATTATAGTCTGCAAATGATGTGTTGTTGTTGAGTGTCGGTGCTGTCTAGAGCCCGGCAGAGTAACCGTGTAATACTCTTCCATATCAGTAGGTGGCAGCCGGTAGCTAATTGCTTTGTAGATGTCGGAAACAGCGGGAGGCAGTGTGCAGGTAAAAAGGTATCTACCGTATTTTTCGGAGTATAAGTCGCACCGGCCGAAAAAGCATAATAAAGAAGGAAAAAAACATATATAAGTCGCACTGGAGTATAAGTCGCATTTTTTGGGGAAATGTATTTGATAAAATCCAACACCAAGAATAGACATTTGAAAGGCAATTTAAAGGCCTACTGAAATGAAATGTTCTTATTTAAACGGGGATAGCAGATCCATTCTATGTGTCATACTTGACAATTTCGCGATATTGCCATATTTTTGCTACAAGGATTTAGTAGAGAACATCGACGATAAAGTTCGCAACTTTTGGTCGCTGATAAAAAAGCCTTGCCTGTACCGGAAGTAGCGTGACGTCACAGGTTGTGGAGCGCCTCACATCTGCGCACTGTTTACAATCATGGCCACCAGCAGCGAGAGCGATTCGGACCGAGAAAGCGACGATTACCCCATTAATTTGAGCGAGGATAAAAGATTTGTGGATGAGGAAAGTGAGAGTGAAGGATTAGAGGGCAGTGGAAGCGATTCAGACAGGGAAGATGCGGGTGGGACCTGATATACAGCTGGGAAGGACTAAAACAGTAAATAAACACAAGACATACACTACCGTTCAAAAGTTTGGGGTCACCCAAACAACTTTGTGTTCGAGCCTTAATTTCTAAGAACAAGAATAGACTGTCGAGTTTCAGATGAAAGTTCTCTTTTTCTGGCCATTTTGAGCGTTTAATTGACCCCACAAATGTGATGCTCCAGAAACTCAATCTGCTCAAAGGAAGGTCAGTTTTGTAGCTTCTGTAACGAGCTAAACTGTTTTCAGATGTGTGGACATGATTGCACAAGGGTTTTCTAATCATCAATTAGCCTTCTGAGCCAATGAGCAAACACATTGTACCATTAGAACACTGGAGTGATAGTTGCTGGAAATGGGCCTCTATACACCTATGTAGATATTGCACCAAAAACCAGACATTTGCAGCTAGAATAGTCATTTACCACATTAGCAATGCATAGAGTGTATTTCTTTCAAGTTAAGACTAGTTTAAAGTTATCTTCATTGAAAAGTACTTCAAAAATAAGGACATTTCAATGTGACCCCAAACTTTTGAACGGTAGTGTATATATACTCTATTAGCCACAACACAACCAGGCTTATATTTAATATGCCACATAACAAACACCTCCCCCCTCCCGTCCATATAACCCACCAATACAAATCAAACACCCGCACAACACACTCAATCCCACAGCCCAAAGTACCGTTCACCTCCGTAAAGTTCACACAGCACATATATTTCCCCAAAGTTACGTACGTGACATGCACATAGCGGCACGCACGTACGGGCAAGCGATCAAATGTTTGGAAGCCACAGCTACGTACTCACGGTAGCGCGTCTGCTATCCAACTCAATGTCCTCCTGGTTGTGTTGCTGCAGCCAGCCGCTAATACACCGATGCCACCTACAGCTTTCTTCTTTGCTGTCTTCATTGTTCATTAAACAAATTGCAAAAGATTCACCAACACAGATGTCCAGAATACTGTGGAATTTTGCGATGAAAACAGACGACTTAATAGCTGGCCACAATGGTGTCCCAATATGTCTGCTACAATCCGTGACGTCACGCGCAGGCGTCATCATACCGAGACGTTTTCAGCAGAATATTTTGCGGGAAATTTTAAATTGCACTTTACTAATCTAACCCGGCCGTATTGGCATGTGTTGCAATGTTAAGATTTCATCATTGATGTATAAACTATCAGACTGCGTGGTCGCTAGTAGTGGCTTTCAGTAGGCCTTTAAAATGTCTAAAGAATAGTGAACTTACTAAGTTAAGTGAATAAGTGTACGTTATATGAGGCATAAATAACCAACTGAGAACGTGCCTGGTATGTTAACGTAACATATTATGGTAAGAGTCCTTCAAATAACTATAACATATAGAACATGCTATACGTTTACCAAACAATCTGTCACTCCTAATCTCTAAATCCCATGAAATCTTATACGTCTAGTCCAGGGGTCGGCAACCCGCGGCTCCGGAGCCGCATGCGGCTCTTTGACCACTCTGACGCGGCTCAGCTACATACTTGCCGACCCCCCCCCAATTTTCCCAGGAGACTTATGGATCTCAGTGTCTCTCATAGATAACTCCCAGGGAAAATATAATCCTATTTACACTCTAATTACTAAATAAAGGGAGTGCCCTAATTGCACTGCAGTAATTGTCCTCTATAGCGTTTACAAACAGCGTGCCAGCCCGGCCTCATGTTGTATGTAGCTTTTACTTGCACACACAGGAGACAGCAAAGCATACTTACTCCTCAGCCACACAGCTTACACTGACGGTAGCCGTATCAAACAACTTTAACATTGTTACGTTACAAATATGCGCCACACTGTGAACCCACACCAAAAAAGAATGAAAAACACATTTCTGGAGAACATCCCACCGTAACACAACATAAACACAACACAACCAATACCCAGAATCCCATGCAGCCCTAACTCTTCCGGTCTACATTATACACCCCCGCTACCACCAAATCCCCCCACACATCACCCCCCCCCCCCCTCCCCGTGCGTTGGTTGAGCGGAAGAGTTAGGGCTGCATGGGATTCTGGGTATTGGTACCGTCAGTGTAAGATGTGTGGCTGCTGAGGTAGTACGCCTTGCTGTCATGTGGTCGAGCAGGTATACTGTTTGGGCAGGCTGCAGAGTCGCTAAAAGCAGTGCCATCACGCCCTGGTATTAGGTAGTCTCCCGGAAACAATGAGAGTGTTGGCAGGTATGACGCTATCAAGCGCCAATCATTCAAAACTCGCAGGCCGCACTAACATCAAATTTCCATATTAAGGTGCGTGCCGGTGCGTGTGTCTGAGACCCCTGGTTAACATAGCACAAAGCTATTTAAGCTTTGTATGCGGTGTTTTTCATTTTAAATTTTAAAAATTTTTTTGTGGCTCCCATTATTTTCTTTAATTTGTGAAACTTGCCAAAATGGCTCTTTGAGTGGTAAAGGTTGCCGACCCCTGGTCTAGTCTCTTACGTGAATGAGATAAATAATAATATTTGATATTTTACGCTAATGTGTTCATCATTTCACACATAAGTCGCTCCTGAGTATAAGTCGCACCCCCGGCCAAACTATGAAAAAAACTGCGACTTACAGTCCGAAAAATACTGTATTTATTTTGTTTTTAGTCAGTCATTCAGTCAAAATACAAAAAACTAATCTGTCTGGAGCCGCAAAACAATGAAAAGCCGTATACGATGAAGACAACACATGACGTAAGTGTCTATATTAGCTATAGTAGCCTACTATCAAAATGACTTGAAAAGTCTTATATACGTGTTATAATAAAGACGGCGTGGCGCGGTTGGGAGAGTGGCCGTGCCAGCGAGCTGAGGGTTCCTGGTTCGATCCCCAGCTTCTACCATCCTAGTCACGTCTGTTGTGTCCGTTGAGCAAGACACTTCACCCTTGCTCCTGATGGGTGGTGATTAGCGCCTTGCATGGCAGCTCCCGCCATCAGTGTGTGAATGTGTGTGTGAATGGGTGAATGTGGAAATAGTGTCAAAGCGCTTTGAAGGTAGAAAAGCGCTCTACAAGTATAACCCATTTACCATTGGTGGAGCTTGTTTTTAATATTTTTGTGCAGCACTTTTGTTGTTTAAATGTGCTATATAAATAAAGTGGATTGAACACGTTGGGAGGACTATGTGAAGCGACTGGGATGAGAATCAGCACCTCCAAGGGTGGAGTGCCATCTCCGGGTTGGGGAGGAGACCCTGCCCCAAGTGGAGGAGTTCAAGGACCTGGGAGTCTTGTTCACGAGTGAGGGAAGAGTGGATGGTGAGATCGACAGGCGGATCGGTGCGGCGTCTTCAGTAATGCGGACGCTGTATCGATCCGTTGTGGTGAAGATTGAGCTGAGCCGGAAGGCAAAGCTCTCAATTTAGCGGTCGATCTACGTTCCCATCCTCACCTATGGTCATGAGCTTTGGGTTATGACCGAAAGGACAAGATCACGGGTACAAATGAGTTTCCTCCGCCGGGTGGCGGGTCTCTCCCTTAGAGATAGGGTGAGAAACTATGTCATTTGGGAGGAGATCAAAGTAAAGCTGCTGCTCCTCCACATGGAGAGGAGCCAGGTGAGGTGGTTCGGGCATTTGGTCAGGATGCCACCCGAACGCCTCCCTAGGGAGGTGTTTAGGGCACGTCCGGCCGGTAGGAGGCCACGGGGAAGACCCAGGACACGTTGGGAAGACTATGTCTCCCGGCTGGGCTGGGAACGCCTCGGGATCCCCCGGGAGGAGCTGGACCAAGTGGCTGGGGAGAGGGAAGTCTGGGCTTCCCTGCTTAGGCTGCTGCCCCCGCGACCCCACCTCCGATAAGCGGAAGAAGATGGACGGATACATGAAGTGCTATCTTGTTTTCAGTAGGTCTCGAGTTCAAACCTCGGCCGAGTCATACCAAAGGCTATACAAATGGGACCCTGCTTGGCACTCAGCATTACGAGTTGGAACCGCTGCTGCTCACTGCTCCCCTCACCTCCCAGGGGGTGATCAAGGGTGATGGGTCAAATGCAGAGGTTAATTTCACCACACCTAGTGTGTGTGTGACTACCATTGCTACTTTGACTCTGTGCACGGTGTCTGGTGAAGAGATGTAGAGAAGTTGAGGCTCACCATAGATCATCGCCAGCCCAGTTTCGTGCAGGAAGCGGAAGCGGCGGTGTTTGAACAACCAGATGGTGAGGATAGTGAGGGTGAGGAGCATGATGAAGATGAGCAAGTCCGCGCTGTCCTGCCGGTGGCTCTCCTCGGCCTTCTTCTCCGTGACGATGTTCTCATTGGCACTGTCCTCCTCCTCCTCCAGCTGCTGCTGATGCTGCTGCTGATGCTGAGTCTGTGATGATGCTCGGCACACGCACACGCACACGGACACGCTCACCAGCACGAGCAGCCACCGCGTCCTCGTCGCCCCGCCGCGGGCTCGGCCGACAGTCCACTTCGGAGTCATGTCGAGATGTTCGGCAGACAAACGCTGCGGCGTAGTCTTGGCTGGGTCCAAAACTTTGTGGGCTGACGTCGCACAGCAACTGGCCAGACGAGCAGGAAACGACAGCGCCAGCAGAATCAATTTGGACCCGGAAGTAAAAATGTGGGAACGTGTATGTTTCAACTTACTATCGCCACGAAATGGTGTTTAAAGGTAGACTGCATACAAGCGGGAAACATACATGTTCACGTTTTTTAAATGAAATATAAACAATCATACACAAGTATTTTAAACACAAATGTGCGTCAAAAGCAAATGTCTTGTCAATTATAGGCTTGACCAGTTTTACTTTGAAGTGTCCTATTTGTGTCGTCCTCTCAACCGGAAGTACTCTGAATTTATTGCTTAAAAACAAAAACAAAAAACAAGTGTTCGATTTAGAATGTGTATCTGGATATACAAAATGTTCACATGGACAAAACAAGATGTCACAGTACACATAACGTTACAAACCAGGGACATGTTTAATGTTTTCTTTTCTAAATTTTTCGGAAGGTCTCGTGACGTGACGTCACGTGTTACGTTCTCTGCGTACGGAAAAGTATTTCGGGATAAATGTAGCAATTGTGAATGTCATTTTAAATCACAAATATATCATTAGTACAAAAAAAATTAAATATTAACATTTGAAAATAGCATTTGCCTTACGAGTGCACGCATCAAGTAATTGTGAACACAACATTTCATTACATTTCCGAGGAGCACTTGAACGCAGCTGTTGTCACCAGCCATGTTTGACTCTATTTAAACCGCTGCTAATGTTTTCATAGACTTGGCAAATATACGTTTAATGTGAAAAGTTGTATTTAATGGCATTTAAAAGCTTAAGCTTTCCAGGGTTGCATCAAAACTACAAACAACGAATATGACATCCAAACAGAAAGGTACTGCCATTTGGCTAGCTCGCTAAGCTATCGTTAGCCGACTAGTGTTGCTAAAGCTTTGTAAACAATATTGCTTATTTTTTAATGAAAATGTTATCATTGATTTGCAGCTGGTAAAGCTGGCTCCAAGAGTAAGGAGGATGCTCCTTACGAGTTGGAGAATCAGTTTATACTGCGGCTGCCAACGGTGAGAACCTGCAAGTGTGTTTCCTCATGTAAACCTGCAAGTGTGTTTGCTCATGTAAACCTGCAAGTGTGTTTCCTCATGTAAACCTGCAAGTGTGTTTCCTCATGTAAACCTGCAAGTGTGTTTGCTCATGTAAACCTGCAAGTGTGTTTGCTCATGTAAACCTGCAAGTGTGTTTCCTCATGTAAACCTGCAAGTGTGTTTCCTCATGTAAACCTGCAAGTGTGTTTGCTAATGTAAACCTGCAGGTGTGTTTCCTCATGTAAACCTGCAAGTGTGTTTCCTCATGTAAACCTGCAAGTGTGTTTCCTCATGTAAACCTGCAAGTGTGTTTCCTCATGTAAACCTGCAAGTGTGTTTCCTCATGTAAACCTGCAAGTGTGTTTGCTAATGTAAACCTGCAGGTGTGTTTCCTCATGTAAACCCGCAAGTGTGTTTCCTCATGTAAACCCGCAAGTGTGTTTCCTCATGTAAACCCGCAAGTGTGTTTCCTCATGTAAACCCGCAAGTGTGTTTCCTCATGTAAACCCGCAAGTGTGTTTCCTCATGTAAACCCGCAAGTGTGTTTCCTCATGTAAACCTGCAAGTGTGTTTCCTCATGTAAACCCGCAAGTGTGTTTCCTCATGTAAACCTGCAAGTGTGTTTCCTCATGTAAACCTGCAAGTGTGTTTCCTCGTGTAAACCTGCAAGTGTGTTTGCTCATGTAAACCTGCAAGTGTGTTTCCTCGTGTAAACCTGCAAGTGTGTTTGCTCATGTAAACCTGCAAGTGTGTTTCCTCATGTAAACCTGCAAGTGTGTTTGCTCATGTAAACCTGCAAGTGTTTCCTCATGTAAACCTGCAAGTGTGTTTCCTCATGTAAACCTGCAAGTGTGTTTCCTCATGTAAACCTGCAAGTGTCTTTCCTCATGTAAACCTGCAAGTGTGTTTCCTCATGTAAACCTGCAAGTGTGTTTGCTAATGTAAACCTGCAGGTGTGTTTCCTCATGTAAACCCGCAAGTGTGTTTCCTCATGTAAACCCGCAAGTGTGTTTCCTCATGTAAACCCGCAAGTGTGTTTCCTCATGTAAACCCGCAAGTGTGTTTCATCATGTAAACCTGCAAGTGTGTTTCCTCATGTAAACCTGCAAGTGTGTTTCCTCATGTAAACCTGCAAGTGTGTTTCCTCATGTAAACCTGCAAGTGTGTTTCCTCATGTAAACCTGCAAGTGTGTTTCCTCATGTAAACCTGCAAGTGTCTTTCCTCATGTAAACCTGCAAGTGTGTTTCCTCATGTAAACCTGCAAGTGTGTTTCCTCATGTAAACCCGCAAGTGTCTTTCCTCATGTAAACCCGCAAGTGTCTTTCCTCATGTAAACCCGCAAGTGTGTTTCCTCATGTAAACCCGCAAGTGTGTTTCCTCATGTAAACCCGCAAGTGTGTTTCCTCATGTAAACCCGCAAGTGTGTTTCCTCATGTAAACCTGCAAGTGTGTTTCCTCATGTAAACCTGCAAGTGTGTTTCCTCATGTAAACCTGCAAGTGTGTTTCTTCATGTAAACCTGCAAGTGTGTTTCATCATGTAAACCTGCAAGTGTGTTTCCTCATGTAAACCTGCAAGTGTGTTTCCTCATGTAAACCTGCAAGTGTGTTTCCTCATGTAAACCTGCAAGTGTGTTTCCTCATGTAAACCTGCAAGTGTGTTTCCTCATGTAAACCTGCAAGTGTGTTTCCTCATGTAAACCTGCAAGTGTGTTTCTTCGTGTAAACCTGCAAGTGTGTTTCCTCATGTAAACGCACTGTAATCCATTATTGACTTTTCTTTGTTATTCTACATTTCAGGAGTACGCCTCTACAGTTAGGAGGATTGCACAGTCGAGTAGCATGAATATGAAGGACAGACTCACGATTGAGTTGCACCGTAGGTCACTCACTCCCTTTATTTGTCGAGATATAAATAAAAAAAGCATGTGTGGTTCACATTAGTATGTTTTAATACAGTATTTTTCAACCGCTGCACCGCGGCACACTAGTTATATTGTCTGGTGTGCCGTGGGAGATTATGTAATTTTACCTATTTGAGTTAAAAATAGTTTTTGGAAACCAGTAATTATAGTCTGCAAATGATGTGTTGTTGTTGAGTGTCGGTGCTGTCTAGAGCTCGGCAGAGTAACCGTGTAATACTCTTCCATATCAGTAGGTGGCAGCAGGTAGCTAATTGCTTTGTAGATGTCGGAAACAGCGGGAGGCAGTGTGCAGGTAAAAAGGTGTCTAATGCTTAAACCAAAAATAAACAAAAGGTGAGTGCCCCTAAGAAAAGGCATTGAAGCTTAGGGAAGGCTATGCAGAACGAAACTAAAACTGAACTGGCTACAAAGTCAACAAAAACAGAATGCTGGACGACAGCAAAGACTTACTGTGGAGCAAAGACGGCGTCCACAAAGTACACCCGAACATGACATGACAATCAACAATGTCCCCACAAAGAAGGATAAAAACAACTGCAATATTCTTGATTGCTAAAACAAAGTAGCTGCGGGAAATATCGCTCAAAGGAAGACATGAAACTGCTACAGGAAAATACTGAAAAAAGAGAAAAAGCCACCAAAATAGGAGCGCAAGACAAGAAGTAAAACACTACACAAAGGAAAACAGCAAAAAAAGTCCAAATAAGTCAGGGTGTGATGTGACAGGTGGTGACAGTACACCTACTTTGAGACAAGAGCTATAGTGATGCATGCTTGGTTATGCTTTAAAGTCATATCCAACAATTGCGACAACAACTTTTTAC
>NC_084734.1:880027-881230 GCF_033978785.1 Entelurus aequoreus
TGGCAAGTTTACCTGCAATAAGGCACTTTTGGTAGCCATCCACAAGCTTCTGCTTGTGGATGCGGTATCTATAGGCTCCATTGTAAGCAGACTTTTGATTGCATTTTTGTACTATTTAGAAGGCATTGAAAAATACATCTTGTCGTCATAATGATTGTGAACCACAGGCAAAATTCCAAGAAAAGTGCAGTTCCCCTTTAAGGGGGTCAAATTAAATAAAAAAAAAACATCACTGTAATTTGTCGGTCTATAAACCGCTAGTTTTTTCCACATTTTGAACCCTGTGCTTTATACGATGCAGCGGCTAATTTATGGCCTTTACCGGTGGTCCGTCCCGGAAGAGCAGCAGCACATTCACACGCCCACCCACACTTGACTTTCATTCCCTCGCATGACTTCCTTGCCGCCAAGGCCTTTATATTAGGAACACCACTAAGGCCATTGTGCCCTTTTCCCCACTGTTAAAGGGGAACTGCATTTTATTTTGGTATATTGCCTATCGTTCACAATCCTTACAAGAACACATCTTTTTTGGGGGGGATTGTAATGATGATAAACGCTTGCAAGCCCGCCAAAACAACTTCAAACCCTCCATTTTATATACACGCCTCAAGTGTGTATATATACATGTATACGTACCGGTATATACTGTAGTAACAAACACGTTCATAACAATATGTAATATGTACAATATACACACTGCAAGTATATATATAATGTAGTAACAGACACTTTCATAACAATATGTAATATGTACAATATACACACTGCAAGTATATATATAATGTAGTAACAGACACCTTCATAACAATATGTAATATGTACAATATACACACTGCAAGTATATATATCATGTAGTAACAGACACTTTCATAACAATATGTAATATGTACAATAGACACACTGCAAGTATATATATAATGTAGTAACAGGCACTTTCATAACAATATGTAATATGTACAATATACACACTGCAAGTATATATATAATTTAGTAACAGACACTTTCATAACAATATGTAATATGTACAATATACACACTGCAAGTATATATATAATGTAGTAACAGACACCTTCATAACAATATGTAATATGTACAATATATACACTGCAAGTATATATATATAATGTAGTAACAGACACCTTCATAACAATATGTAATATGTACAATAAACACACTGCAAGTATATATATAATTTAGTAA
>NC_084734.1:881250-908750 GCF_033978785.1 Entelurus aequoreus
ACAAGCAGGTTGGGATAAAAAAGACTAGTGTTTAGTTGGTTTGATTGGTAGATAAGTATAGCTAGCCAGCTAACTATTACGATTGTTTATTATTTAACTGGTGACTCGATTTTGATTGTTTTGGTTGGTTTAAAACTAGTATTGCAGTTAGTTAGTTAATTAGCTAGTTAACAAATTCTCCACCATTAACTTGTTTGGATTTCTGTCAGTTTGTTAGCCTAATGATTAGTAACTAGACTGCTAGTAGTTAATGCTAATGTCATTGAGTCAAGGAGGTAGTTTGTTAGCTAGCAGGATTGTGTATACGTTGTACAAATAAATTGTGCAGGGCTGGAAGCTCATCAGCTTGTTTGTTAGCTCATAGCTACACTCTTTCAAATGTTCTTGAATCAGACAATATTTTGGGTATATTAGATGCCATTTTTTACCTGACACGTGAACCGGGCGTGAACTCACCCGCCTGACGGTGATGACGATGCGTGCGTAGGAGTAGAGCATGAGCAGGAGGGGCAGCAGCAGGCAGAAGAGGAAGAGACACACCACGTACGACCACGCTGCTGAGCGAAGCGAAGGTGCCACTGCACCGAGCAGGTGGTGCCGGGGCCCTCGGGCCCGTAGCTGCTCCAGCCCAGCAGCGGAGGCAGCGTCCAGAGGAGGGCGTAGAGCCAGCAACCCCCGACACACAACCAGGCCTTCCTGAAGTCCGACATGTCCACTTGGGACGAGCGCAGCACGGTGACGTAGCGCTCGTACGACAGAACGGACAAGGACACCAGCGACACGATCCCTGGAAGTAAAACAAACACAAAACTTGTTCGTCCACAATAATAAACCCCTCGTTTTTGCGAGTGGAGTCCTCCACCAATGGGAGTCCTCCATCCATTTTCTACCTAATTGTCCCTTTTGGGGTGGCGGGGGGTGCGGGAGCCTATCTCAGCTGCAGGCGGGGTACACCCTGGACAAGTCGCATTTAACATATTGCGCTTTGTAAAAAGAATACACTTCATATCACACTTAACTCTTTCAGTCACTACGGAATTTTAATACTTGACTTTACACACTAAAATGTGGTTCACAAAATATGAGGACCTGGATTGAAACACTCATTTGAAAGCTGGACAAGTCACCACCTCATCACAGGGCCAACACAGATAGACAACATACACCAGGGGTCACCAACCTTTTTGAAACCTAGAGCTACTTCTTGGGTACTGATTAATGCGAAGGGCTACCAGTTTGATACACACTTCAATAAATTGCCAGAAATAGCCAATTTGCTCAATTTACCTTTAACTCTATGTTATTATTAATAATTAATGATATTTACACTTAATTGAACGGTTTAAAATAGGAGAAAACACGAAAAAAATGAAAATTTAATTTTGAAACATAGTTTATCTTCAATTTTGACTCTTTAAAATTCAAAATTCAACCGAAAAAAAGAAGAGAAAAACTAAAAAAAAGAATTTATGGAACATCATTAGTAATTTTTCCTGATTAAGATTAATTTTAGAATTTTGATGAAATGTTTTAAATAGGTTAAAATCCAATCTACACTTTGTTAGAATATATACCAAACAATATATAACAAACAAAGCTATATTTCTAACAAAGACAAATCATTATTTCTTCTAGATTTTCAAGAACAAAAATTTTAAAAGAAAATCAAAAGACTTTGAAATAAGATTCAAATTTGATTCTACAGATTTTCTAGATTTGCCAGAATAATTTTTTTGAATTTTAATCATAATAAGTTTGAAGACATATTTCCCAAATATTCTTCGTTGAAAAAACAGAAGCTAAAATGAAGAATTAAATTAAAATGTATTTATTATTCTTTACAATAAAAAAAAATGTTTTCCTTGAACATTGATTTAAATTGTCAGGAAAGAAGACGAAGGAATTTAAAAGGTAAAAAGGTATATGTGTTTAAAAATCCTAAAATCATTTTTAAGGTTGTATTTTTTCACTAAAATTGTCTTTCTGAAAGTTATGAGGAGCAAAGTAAAAAAATTCATGAATTTATTTAAACAAGTGAAGACCAAGTCTTTAAAATATTTTCTTGGATTTTCAAATTCTATTTGAGTTTTGTCTCTCTTAGAATTAAAAATGTCGGGCAAAGCGAGACCAGCTTGCTAGTAAATAAATACAATTTAAAAAATAGAGGCAGCTCACTGGTAAGTGCTGCTATTTGAGCTATTTCTAGAACAGGCCAGCGGGCTACTCATCTGGTCCTTACGGGCTACCTGGTGCCCGCGGGCACCGCGTTGGTGACTCCTGACATACACACACTAGGGACCATTTAGTGTTGCCAATCAACCTATCCCCAGGTGCATGTCTTTGGAGGTGGGAGGGGCCTATCCCCAGGTGCATGTCTTTGGAGGTGGGAGGAAGCCGGAGTAGAACCCACACAGTCACGGGGAGAACATGCAAACTCCACACAGAAAGATCCCGAGCGCAGGATGGAACCCAGGACCTCCGTATTGTGAGGCAGATGCACTAACCCCCTCTTCCACCATGCTGCCCCATTTTTATAATATAATATAATAATTTATAATAATAATTGTTATGCTTATAATGTAATAATTTATAATATCCACAAAGTTCATGTGTTATGTGTGACCATGTTTGTTGAATTTTTGTGCTGGTTGAATTATTATGTATATTTTTTGCACCAAGACTAGGGAAGGTTGTTTGGATTGGGTCATATAAGTAAATGACGTGCACGCATTCACATTGCTGTCAATGTTATGAGTTACTTACAAGGGTGACAAAATGGCAGCTCTCAGACTGCTGACTCTAAGTTGATCATATAGATCAGTGGTCCCCAACCACCGGGCCGCGGCGGTCCGCGGACCGATTGGTACCGGGCCGCACAAGAAATTTAAAAAAAAAAAAAAAAAAAAGTTTTTTTTTTTTTTTTTTAATGAAATCAACATAAAAAACACAATATATACATTATATATCAATATAGATCAATACAGTCTGCAGGGATACAGTCCGTAAGCACACATGATTGTATTTATTTATGTAAAAAAAAAAAAAAAAAAAAAAAATTTTTTTTTTTTTTTTTTTTTTTAAATCCCCCCCCCCGCCCCCTACCCCCCCACCGGTCCGTGGGACAAATTTTCAAGCGTTGACCGGTCCGCAGCTACAAAAAGGTTGGGGACCACTGATATAGATGACCAACTAGCTTTTTGGACTGGTGCTGTCTGGCGGGCCAAATTGAAGAGGAAGTAGTTTGGACACACCTGGTTTTTGTTTTGGTATCTTCAATGTGCAAATTAGCCCCGCCTCCTTACGTGCGTACGAAGGCAGGACAAGGTCGGGACACGTCTGTTGTATAAACTTGACTTGACTTGATGACGTCGTCAGCCGGTGTTCCCACAAGTACGTCTTCTGCGGCCATGACTTGAGGTTGCCATGGTAACCACTACAAGGTATTTAAAAAAAAAAAAAGAGCACGCATGTTGTCTTACCCCCTGTGGTGGATCTATTCTGGGACCGCCAGTCTTCTCATTATCGTCTCCCCCGCTGCTGTAAAGTCTGTGACGGCCATGCAGGACGCACGTCATGTGACCCAGATGACGCGTCCGCCATGGCCGCCCTGGCCTTCATGTGCGTGACCAGACTACGTCTTCCTTTGATGAGAGCCGTGCGGCCAGTCATGAGTCATGTCACCAGGAGACGCTAGCATGTTGTTTTCCCCGAGTTAACTAGATGGGATCTGCTCTCCAGGTGCATGGCCAGGTGTGTCTCACAGGTGCATGGCCAGGTGTGTCTCCAGGTGCATGGCCTCATCCAAGGTGAGTTCACCATTTCACTTGTGTTTGCTCTGACGGTCACTGTTGCGTCGGACCAGTTCTTCCTCCAAGGGAATCTAAGTTACTGGTCAATCCCAAGTTCTTTTGGATGACATATAAACTGAGTAAAAAGGATCACCAGGACAAAGTAGGAATATCATCAAGTTTTACTGAAATTTCAGGAGACCAACCCAGACTAATATATGCATACCGGCTTCCTAAGTTGTTCTAATGCTCATACGGAAGAGCCTCCTTCTTACACAGAAAGAAAGCCCCCACCTCTCAGGGAAGGAACACAGCCTCATCGTTCTACTGCAGATAAGATATAAGGGAGTACTCCAACTCCTACATTCCAAGTCTTCAAGGTAACACACACAGTTTACTTGCGGACAAATAGAAAGAGTACAAATGTAAAAACACTAGCTGTTTTCAAATATGACTATGAATAGAAAGAAATAACTCTTGCATATATATATATATATATATATATATATATATATATATATATATATATATATATATATATATATATATATATATATATATATATATATATATATATATATATATATATATATATATATATATATATATATATATATATACATTCTTCACATTACCAACAGTTGGTTGTAGTGGTGGCCACAGTTTGACCCTGTTACAGACTACGTTGGTCCCTCAACTTCCCAGCTGAATTGGTTCTGTGATGCAGCTCTCAACTCAAAACACTTGTATCTCAAATGAGTGTCGCCCGTTGAATTGAACTGAAATCAATATTTTGATGTTTGGCCCCAAAACAGCACAATTTTGACATGTTTTTGGAAAGAAAAACTACAACTTTTATATCAGAAATATTGTATAAAGCAACACAATAAAAGGTATTACTAACAACTACCGTAGTTTTATGAAGTCATGTAATAATAATGTACAGCATTTACTTGGGGTGTCAAACAAAATCGATTTTCGAATAATTCACGATTTTTACTTGCAATGGGGGAAAAAAAAAAATCGATTTTATCTTATTTTATTTATTTATTCATTTATTTTGATCTGTACCACCATAATGACAACATTAAATACAGTAGTGTAGTAGACCTAAGTATTCATTAAGTACCACCATAATGACAACATTAAATACAGTAGTGTAGTAGACCTAAGTATTCATTAAGTACCACCATAATGACAACATTAAATACAGTAGTGTAGTAGACCTAAGTATTCATTAAGTACCACCATAATGACAACATTAAATACAGTAGTGTAGTAGACCTAAGTATTCATTAAGTACCATCATAATGACAACATTAAATACAGTAGTGTAGTAGACCTAAGTATTCATTAAGTACCACCATAATGACAACATTAAATACAGTAGTGTAGTAGACCTAAGTATTCATTAAGTACCACCATAATGACAACATATATATATATATATATATATATATATATATATATATATATATATATATATATATATATATATATATATATATATATATATATATATATATATATATATATATATATATATATATATATATATATATATATATATATCACCATATAATCACCAAAATGATTCCCGGGCGCGGCACCACTGCTGCCCACTGCTCCCTCACTTCCCAGGGGGTGAACATGGGGATGGGTCAAATGCAGAGGACAAATTTCACCACACCTAGTGTGTGTGTGACAATCATTGGTACTTTAACTTTAACTTTAACTTTAATATATATATATATATATATATATATATATATATATATATATATATATATATATATATATATATATATATATATATATATATATATATATATATATATATATATATATATATATATATATATATATATATATATACTGTAAAATGTACATATATATTTTTTCAATATATTACAATAAATGCAAAAGTTGTACACACTCTTTGTTTTACGGTTAAATTACGTCAGAATTTTACTGTAAAATTCACTGTTTTTAAAAAAACATTATTGTAAATGTAAAAACGGCACCATTCTTTTAATTATGGCAGCTGAGCTGACAGTTTTTGTTTTTTTGTAGTGTAAAAACAACTACAGAAGTTTTTACATTTCCAGTCAAACATTGTAAGAACAACAACTGTAGATTTTACAGTAAAAATAAATAAATAAGGCAGCTCAGTCAGAATTTTACAGTAAAACAGTTTTGTCATTTTTACAGTGCACAATTTGATGGATAACTTGCTTTGGAATCATAAGTCCAGCAGATAGTGAAGTATTTATCTTTTTATTTCAACAAATACATTGAAAGTATTATTGCAATATTGGATAATGTTAAAGCTTCAAATGTCATGCAGTATATGTATTTTTCATCAAAATGGAGAAACAAGTACATTTATTAAGAACATCTATTGACGCATGTAACTGATGTGGCCCCCCGGCCTTGAGTTTGACACCTGAGAGTCGCTGCTATATTGGCTTAAAGAGTCTAAAGATGACTAAATGATGTCATTTCATGTCGAGGGTCTCTCATAATGTAGAAAAACATCATTATAAGGTCATAAACAGTTTTTTAAGCTTTAGTTAAGTAAATCTTTGATTTATCTTTAGTGATTCCTACTATGCCGCCATGTCCGGAACCAATTCAATGCAAGTTATTTGTGTTTTATTTTATTTTATTTATTTATTTTATTTTATTTTATTTTATTTTATTTTATTTTATTTTGTGTTTTTCTCCTCCATTTGAAAATGTGGACGTTATCATCACTACTGTCTGATTCAAATCAACGCAAGTTATTTGTGTTTTATTTTTATTTTATTTTGTGTTTTATTTTATTTATTTATTTATTCATTTATTTTTTATTTTATTTTATTTTGTGTTTTTCTCCTCCATTTAAAAATGTGGACGTTATCATCACTACTGTCTGACTCCAATAAATGCAAGTTATTTGTGTTTTATTTTATTTTATTTTGTGTTTTATTTTATTTATTTATTTTATTTTTTATTTTTTGTATTTTAAAAAAAAAAATGTTTTGTGTGTTTTTCTCCTCTATTTGAAAATGTGGACGTTATCATCACTACTGTCTGATTCCAGTCAATGCAAGTTATTTGTATTTGTATTTTATTTTATTTTATTTTGTATTTTATTTTATTTATTTATTTATTTATTTTTAATTTTTATTTTTATTTTGTGTTTTTCTCCTCTATTTGAAAATGTGGACGTTATCATCACTACTGTCTGATTCCAATCAATGCAAGTTATTTGTATTTGTATTTTATTTTATTTTATTTTATTTTATTTTGTATTTTATTTTATTTATTTATTTATTTATTTTTAATTTTTATTTTTATTTTGTGTTTTTCTCCTCCATTTGAAAATGTGGATGTTATCATCACTACTGTCTGATTCCAATCAATGCAAGTTATTTGTATTTGTATTTTATTTATTTATTTATTTATTTATTTAATTTATTTTATTGTTTTATTCTTATTTTGTGTTTTTCTCCTCCATTTGAAAATGTGGACGTTATCATCACTACTGTCTGATTCCAATCAATGCAAGTTTTTGGTGTTTTATTTTATTTTATTTTGTGTTTTATTTTATTTATTTATTCATTTATTTTTTATTGTATTTTATTTTATTTTATTTTTTTATTTTTTTTGTGTGTTTTTCTCCATTTGAAAATGTGGACGTTATCATCACTACTGTCTGATTCCAATCAATGCA
Source organism: Entelurus aequoreus (assembly GCF_033978785.1). Lineage (NCBI taxonomy): Eukaryota > Metazoa > Chordata > Actinopteri > Syngnathiformes > Syngnathidae > Entelurus > Entelurus aequoreus. The sequence goes on from NC_084734.1 coordinate 888,757, forward strand.
AGTTATTTGTGTTTTATTTGTATTTTATTTTGTGTTTTAGTTTGTGTTTTATTTTATTTATTTATTCATTTATTTATTTTATTTTTTAATGTTTTTATATATATATTTTAAATTTAATTTAATTTAATTTAATTTAATTTAATTTAATTTAATTTAATTTAATTTAATTTAATTTAATTTAATTTAATTTAATTTTAATTTTTGAAATGTTATTCTATTTTATTTTATTTATTTTGTCCGACACAGTTGTACACGTAATTGCACTTCTTTACTCGAAATGAGTTTGAACGGTTCTCTGTGACGTCAGCGCAGCGTTCAGAGAACTTTTTTTTAGCGTGGAATGATTTTCATGCGTGCGCTCACCGAAGAAAGAGTTGGCAAAGCCGTACCACCTGCAGCCCGACTCCCCGATCAGCCAGCGTCCGTGCAGGCTGGCGGCGAAGCTCAGCGGGGTTCCGAAGACGCACACCAGCGCGTCGCTCAGGCTGATGTTGAGCAGCACCACGTTGATGGGCGTCCACAAGCACCGGAACCGGGCGAACACCAGCAGCGAGAGGGAGTTGTTGACGACGCCCGCCACCAGGATGAAGCCCAGGCACACCGCCACCGCCGTGTGGCCGCCGCGGCTCAAGCCGTCCGGAGCCTCCGAGTCTGGGCCACCGGAGCCGCGCAGGCTGGCGTCCGGGGGGGCGCTCTCCGCGGTGCTGAAGTTGTGGACGCCGCCTATGTGGATCACCATAGCAGAGGGAGATCGGGACCCGGGTGTGTGTGTGTGTGTGTGTGTGTGTGTGTGTGTGTGTGTGTGTGTGTGTGTGTGTGTGTGTGTGTGTGTGTGTCTGTGTGTGTGTGTGTGTGTGTGTGAGAGAGAGTGTGTGTGTTGTCTCGTTTTAGCTCGGTGCTGACACACTTCTTGAAGTGCGAGAGATGAATGAATGTCACTTTAAGCCTGCATCTTTATAATGTATGTCACACACACACACACACACACACACACACACACACACACACACACACACACACACACACACACACACACACACACACACACACACACACACACACACACACACACACACACACACACACACACACACACACACACATCACCTTCCACTCCTACTTTTCCATGCAGTCAAACTATTTTGTGCCTAGTTTTGTCAGCGAAAATAAAAACTTTGCGTACACGGTTGATGTGATTATTAAGGGCTGCTAAAGTTAACGCTGAACTCGTGCGATTACTCGTAAAATATTTAATGATTAATCATCAATTATCCGTTCGAACATGATTGGTATTTTTTGTGATTAATCACATGCATTACATTGGACAGCCCTAGTTTAAATACAATATAAGGCAGTAAAACAATGGGATTTTTCTCCCTAACATAAATGCTGGAAGTGTGTATATGTTTTATAATAATAGTTATGAATATTATAATTCTATAAATATATTGTTGTGATTATATTTATTTTCTATTATTTACCTATTTTTAGGCTGTCAAACTTATTTATTGCATTAAGTCATGTGATTAATCACAATCATGAATTATCTATATATATATTTTTTGGGATTAATCACAGGCATTCAATTTAACAGCCCGAGTTTGAATATAATAGAAGGAAGTAAAACAATGTGATTTTTTTCCCCAAACAGAAATGTTGAAAATGTATATTTTTTTTACATAATAATTAATTTTTTTTATAATTCTTAAAGTATAATCATGTTATTATAAACGTATGTGATACATGAGTCATCACATGTAGGAACGTATGCGATACATGAGTCATCACATGTAGGAACGTATGTGATACATGAGTCATCACATGTAGGAACGTATGTGATACATGAGTCATCACATGTAGGAACGTATGTGATACATGAGTCATCACATGTAGGAACGTATGCGATACATGAGTCATCACATGTAGGAACGTATGCGATACATGAGTAGTCACATGTAGGAACGTATGCGATACATGAGTCATCACATGTAGGAACGTACGTGATACATGAGTCATCACATGTAGGAACGTATGCGATACATGAGTAGTCACATGTAGGAACGTATGCGATACATGAGTCATCACATGTAGGAACTTATGTGATACATGAGTCATCACATGTAGGAACGTATGTGATACATGAGTAGTCACGTGTAGGAACGTATGCGATACATGAGTCATCACATGTAGGAACGTATGTGATACATGAGTAGTCACATGTAGGAACGTATGCGATACATGAGTAGTCACATGTAGGAACGTATGCGATACATGAGTCATCACATGTAGGAACGTATGCGATACATGAGTCGTCACATTTAGGAACATATGCGATACATGAGTCATCACATGTAGGAACGTATGCGATACATGAGTCGTCACATTTAGGAACATATGCGATACATGAGTAGTCACATGTAGGAACGTACGTGATACATGAGTCATCACATGTAGGAACGTATGCGATACATGAGTAGTCACATGTAGGAACGTATGCGATACATGAGTCATCACATGTAGGAACGTATGCGATACATGAGTCATCACATGTAGGAACGTATGCGATACATGAGTAGTCACATGTAGGATCGTATGTGATATATGAGTCATCACATGTAGGAACGTATGCGATACATGAGTAGTCACATCTAGGAACGTATGCGATACATGAGTCATCACATGTAGGAACGTATGCGATACATGAGTCGTCACATGTAGGAACGTATGTGATACATGAGTCGTCACATGTAGGATCGTATGCGATACATGAGTCATCACATGTAGGAACGTATGTGATACATGAGTCATCACATGTAGGAACGTATGTGATACATGAGTCATCACATGTAGGAACGTATGCGATACATGAGTCATCACATGTAGGAACGTATGCGATACATGAGTCATCACATGTAGGAACGTATGCGATACATGAGTAGTCACATGTAGGAACGTATGCGATACATGAGTCCTCACATGTAGGAACGTATGCGATACATGAGTCATCACATGTAGGAACGTATGTGATACATGAGTCATCACATGTAGGAACGTATGTAATACATGAGTCATCACATGTAAGAACGTATGTAATACATGAGTCATCACATGTAGGAACGTATGCGATACATGAGTCGTCACATGTAGGAACGTATGTGATACATGAGTAGTCACATGTAGGAACGTATGTGATACATGAGTAGTAACATGTAGGAACGTATGCGATACATGAGTAGTCACATGTAGGAACGTATGCGATACATGAGTAGTCCCATGTTGGAACGTATGCGATACATGAGTCGTCACATGTAGGAACGTATGTGATACATGAGTCGTCACATGTAGGAACATATGCGATACATGAGTCGTCACATGTAGGAACGTATGCGATACATGAGTCCTCACATGTAGGAACGTATGTGATACATGAGTCATCACATGTAGGAACGTATGTCATACATGAGTCATCACATGTAGGAACGTATGTGATACATGAGTCATCACATGTAGGAACGTATGTGATGCATGAGTCATCACATGTAGGAACGTATGTGATACATGAGTAGTCACATGTAGGAACGTATGCGATACATGAGTCCTCACATGTAGGAACGTATGTGATACATGAGTCATCACATGTAGGAACGTATGTCATACATGAGTCATCACATGTAGGAACGTATGCGATACATGAGGCATCACATGTAGGAACGTATGTGATACATGAGTCATCACATGTAGGAACGTATGCGATACATGAGTCATCACATGTAGGAACGTATGTAATACATGAGTCATCACATGTAGGAACGTATGCGATAAATGAGTCGTCACATGTAGGAACGTATGTGATACATGAGTAGTCACATGTAGGAACGTATGTGATACATGAGTAGTAACATGTAGGAACGTATGCGATACATGAGTAGTCACATGTAGGAACGTATGCGATACATGAGTAGTCACATGTAGGAACGTATGCGATACATGAGTCGTCACATGTAGGAACGTATGTGATACATGAGTCGTCACATGTAGGAACGTATGCGATACATGAGTAGTCACATGTAGGAACGTATGTGATACATGAGTCCTCACATGTAGGAACGTATGTGATACATGAGTCATCACATGTAGGAACGTATGTCATACATGAGTCATCACATGTAGGAACGTATGTGATACATGAGTCATCACATGTAGGAACGTATGTGATGCATGAGTCATCACATGTAGGAACGTATGTGATACATGAGTAGTCACATGTAGGAACGTATGCGATACATGAGTAGTCACATGTAGGATCGTGATCAGTATGTAAGAAAGAAGAAATAAACATTTGATGTATAAACAAGCATCAATGCACAAAAAGTAGTTTTGTAGAAGAAGAATGATGCTTTCATCATTGAACACCTTCACCTGCCTCTATGAGATGTGTGAAAGTAAACAGGAAGCAGAACAACACCTTGCAGGTAGAATAGAAGTGTTGGCCTGAACACAAAAGTGTTATTATTAGTCAAGCAAAAGGAAATTTGGTGCTGACAAGTTTGGGATGTTGTCATTATTCTGTCTGTCTGCTGATGTGGACCTGTGATGATGATGATGGTGGTGGTGGTGGTGATGATGATGAGGAGGAGGAGGCGGTGCAAAAAGAGGTGAATGGGTGGTAATGAATATGGGGATAACAGTTTTGACACTTGTACTCCTTTGAAAAGCTCCATCTCCACCTGACACTTTGGAGGTGATGAAATTGTCGTCAGTCAGTCCATTGATGTCCGAGTCCTGCGGGTCGCTCTTCGTCACCACTAAAGTATTCATCACACTCAGGCTAAGTGGCCCGCAAATGGAGCGCAAGAGAGGCAGGCTGTTATTAAATTAGTCCTTGTGAAATACAATTATATATATATATATATATATTTACATCAGGGGTCACCAACGTGGTGCCCGCGGGCACCAGGTAGCCCGTAAGGACCAGATGAGTAGCCCGCTGGCCTGTTCTAAAAATAGCTCAAATAGCAGCACTTACCAGTGAGCTGCCTCTATTTTTTAAATTGTATTTATTTACTAGCAAGCTGGTCTCGCTTGGCCCGACATTTTTAATTCTGAGAGAGACAAAACTCAAATAGAATTTGAAAATCCAAGAAAATATTTTAAAGACTTGGTCTTCACTTGTTTAAATAAATTCATTAATTTTTTTACTTTGCTCCTTATAACTTTCAGAAAGACAATTTTAGAGAAAAAAATCAAACCTTAAAAATTATTTTAGGATTTTTAAACACATATACCTTTTTACCTTTTAAATTCCTTCCTCTTCTTTCCTGACAATTTAAATCAATGTTCAAGTAAATTTATTTTTTTTATTGTAAAAAATAATAAATACCTTTTAATTTAATTCTTCATTTTAGCTTCTGTTTTTTCGACGAAGAATATTTGTGAAATATTTCTTCAAACTTATTATGATTAAAATTCAAAAAAATTATTCTGGCAAATCTAGAAAATCTGTAGAATCAAATTTAAATCTTATTTCAAAGTCTTTTGAATTTATTTTAAAATTTTTGTTCTGGAAAATCTAGAAGAAATAATGATTTGTCTTTGTTAGAAAAATAGCTTGGTCCAATTTGTTATATATTCTAACAAAGTGTAGATTGGATTTTAACCTATTCAAAACATGTCATCAAAATTCTAAAATTAATCTTAATCAAGAAAAATTACTAATGATGTTCCATAAATTCTTTTTTTTTTTCAAAAAGATTCAAATTAGCTAGTTTTTCTCTTCTTTTTTTCGGTTGAATTTTGAATTTTAGAGAGTCGAAATTGAAGATAAACTATGTTTCAAAATTTAATTGTCATTTTTTTTCGTGTTTTTTCCTCTTTTAAACCGTTCAATTAAGTGTAAATATCATTAATTATTAATAATAACATAGAGTTAAAGGTAAATTGAGCAAATTGGCTATTTCTGGCAATTTATTGAAGTGTGTATCAAACTGGTAGCCCTTCGCATTAATCAGTACCCAAGAAGTAGCTCTTGCTTTCAAAAAGGTTGGTGACCCCTGATATATATTATATTTACATCCTTGCATCACACTGATGAAATACAATAATATCATATATAATATATACAAACCCCAAAAGCAGTGAAGTTGTCACGTTGTGTAAATGCTAAATAAAAAGAGAATACAATGACTTGCAAGTACTTATATTCAATTGAATAGACTGCAAAGACAAGATATTTCATGTTCACACTGACAAACTTTGTTATTTTTTGCAAATATCAGCACATTTGGAATTTGATGCCTGCGACGTGTTTCAAAAAAGCTGGCACGAGTGGCAAAAAAGACAGAGAAAGTTGAGGAATGCTCGCCAAAGACTTATTTGGAACATCCCACGGGTGAACAGGCTAATTGGGAACAGGTGGGTGCCGTGATTGGGTATTAAAAGCAGCTTCCAGGAAATGCTTGGTCGTTCACAAACAAGGACGGGGCGAGGGTCACCACTTTGTCAACAAATGCCCGAGCAAATTGTTGAAGAACAACATTTCTCAACAAGGAATTTAGGGACTTCACCATCTACGCTCCGTAATATCATCAAAAGGTTCAGATAATCTGGAGTAATCACTGCAGGTAAGCCATGATATTACACACCTTGGATCCCTCAGGCGCACATCAGTGTGTAAAGGATATCACCACATGGGCTCAGGAACATACTGTGATGGTATGGGGGTGTATTAGTGGCCAAGACATGGGTAACTTACACATCTGTGAAGGCGCCATTAATGCTGAAAGGTACATACAGCTTTTGGAGCAACATATGTTGTTATCATGGACGCCCCTGCTTATTTCAGCAAGACAATGCTATTGACAGATGTTACAACACGTGGCTTCATAGTAAAAGAGTGCAGGTACTAGACTGGCCTGCCTGTAGTCCAGACATTGAAAATGTGTGAAGGCTAAAATATGAGAAGGGAGACTGTTGAACAACTTAAGCTGTACATCAAGCAAGAATGGGAAAGAATTCCACTTCCAAAATGTGTCTCCTCAGTTCCCAAAGCTTTACTGAGTGTTGTTAAAAGGAAAGGCCATGTAACACAGTGGTAAAAATGCCTTTTTTTGCAATGTGTTGCTGCCATTCAATTCTAACTTCATGATTATTTGCAAAGTTTCTCAGTGTGAACATGAAATATCTTGTCTTTGTAGTCAATTGAATTGAATATAAGTTGAAAAGGATTTGTTGTATTCTCTTTTTATTGACTATTTACACAACGCGACGACTTCACTGCTTGTGGCTTTTGTATTTATGTCCTTGCATTATGAAATACAATAATATAATATATATGCAAACAAGTCAAGGTGGACGCTAAAAGCACTAACAAAATACTAACAGGACAGAACATTCCGCAATATCAACAACACAAAAGGAGTATCAAAGGAGTGCTGTTTATTTAGAAAAACCGACTATGTAAACATAAAGATGACGTTAAAGGAGGTGACTGAACAGTGCATTAATGTTCCCTTCTTCCTTGAGTGTCTGCAAAGTGAAACACCAACAATATCTTGAATAATGCTTTTGTTCACGAGTGTTGAATGTAAGTTATTTGTTTGTTTGCCACCATATTTACAGTAATAATAACAACACAGGACAAAGTAACAGAGTAATACTGGTCCCTGATAGCTGGCTGGGAAATGGCAACACAATTTCCTGGAAGCTACTGGGCTGCAAAAAAAAAAAAGGAGCATAGACTTGCTTGTGGAGCAGAAGAAGGAGCAGAAAGTGACACAACAGGTTCTTCCCTCGCACTGCCTTCATGCTGAGGTCATCGCCCGGCCCCTTCCTGCTCTGTCCCGGCGTGGTGCCCTCAGTACCAGTACAAGTCCTTCTTGTCCAGACGCTGTCCTGGGAGAGAAGACACTCTTTGAGCACACATGCTTATATATATATATATATATATATATATATATATATATATATATATATATATATATATATATATATATATATATATATATATATATATATATATATATATATATATATATATATATATATATATATATATATATATATGTCTTAATTAGATTATCCAAAAAACAGTGCTCGATACCGTGGTAGAGCGTAATATGTATGTGTGGGAAAAAAATCACAAGACTATTTCATCTCTACAGGCCTGTTTCATGAGGGGTTTCCTCAATCCTCAGGAGATTTTTTTTTCTTTTTCTTTTTCTCCTGAGGATTGAGGAAACCCCTCATGAAACAGGCCTGTAGAGATGAAATAGTCTTGTGATTTTTTTCCCACACATACATATATATATATATATATATATATATATATATATATATATATATATATATATATATATATATATATATATATATATATATATATATATATATATATATATATATATATATATATATATATATATATATATATATATATATATATATATACATATATATATACATATACACTACCGTTCAAAAGTTTGGGGTCACATTAAAATGTCCTTATTTTTGAAGAAAAACCACTGTACTTTTCAATGAAGATAACTTTAAACTAGTCTTAACTTGAAAGAAATACACTCTATACATTGCTAATGTGGTAAATGACTATTCTAGCTGCAAATGTCTGCTTTTTGGTGCAATATCTACATAGGTGTACAGAGGCCCATTTCCAGAAACTATCACTCCAGTGTTCTAATGGTACAATGTGTTTGCTCATTGGCTCAGAAGGCTAATTGATGATTAGAAAACCCTTGTGCAATCATGTCCACACATCTGAAAACAGTTGAGCTCGTTACAGAAGCTACAAAACGGACCTTCCTTTGAGCAGATTGAGTTTCTGGAGCGTCACATTTGTGGGGTCAATTAAACGCTCCAAATGGCCAGAAAAAGAGAACTTTCCTCTGAAACTCGACAGTCTATTCTTGTTCTTAGAAATGAAGGCTATTCCACAAAATTGTTTGGGTGACCCCAAACTTTTGAACGGTAGTGTATATATATATATATATATATATATATATATATATATATATATATATATATATATATATATATATATATATATATATATATATATATATATATACATCTATTTAATAATACCACCTTAACATTTGACAACCAAACAATTAAACAAGGCGACTCGGTAAAGAATCTGGGTATTATCTTCGACCCAACTCTCTGGTTTGAGTCGCACATTAAGAGTGTTACTAAAACGGCCTTCTTTCATCTCCGTAATATCGCTAAAATTCGCTCCATTTTGTCCACAAGCGACGCTGAGATCATTATCCATGCGTTCGTTACGTCTCGTCTTGATTACTGTAACGTATTATTTTCGGGCCTCCCTATGTCTAGCACGGGGGTCGGCAACCCGCGGCTCTAGAAGCGCCCCCCCTAGTGGCTCTCTGGAGATTTTTCAAAAATGTATGAAGAATGGAAAAAGATGAGGGGAAAAAAAAATCTATTTTTTTGTTTTAGTATGGTTTCTGTAGGAGGACAAACATGACACAAACCTCCCTAATTGTTATAAATCACAATGTTTATATTAAACATGCTTCACTGATTCGAGTATTTGGCGAGCGCCGTTTTGTCCTACTAATTTTGGCGGTCCCTGAACTCACCGTATAGTTTGTTTCCATGTATAACTTTCTCCGACTTTCTAGGACGTGTTTTATGCCACTTCTTTTTCTGTCTCATTTTGTCCACCACACTTTTAACGTTGTGCATGAGTGCACAAAGGTGAGTTTTGTTGATGTTATTGACTTGTGTGGAGTGCTACTCAGACATATTTGGTCACTGCATGACTGCAAGCTAATCGATGCTAACATGCTATTTAGGCTAGCGATATGTACATATTGCATCATTATGCCTCATTTGTAGCTATATTTGAGGTCATTTAGTTTCCTTTAAGTCCTCTTAATTAAATGTATATCTCATGACACATGTAATATGGCTTTTAATTTTTTGCGGCTCCAGACAGATTTGTTTTTGTATTTGTGGTCCAATATGGCTCTTTCAACATTTTGGGTTGCCGACCCCTGGTCTAGCATTAAAAGATTACAGTTGGTACAAAATGCGGCTGCTAGACTTTTGACAAAAACAAGAAAGTTTGATCATATTACGCCTATACTGTATATACTGTATATATTTATATACATATATACTGGCTCACCTGCACTGGCTTCCTGTGCACCTAAGATGCGACTTTAAGGTTTTACTACTTACGTATAAAATACTACACGGTCAAGCTCCTGCCTATCTTGCCGATTGTATTGTACCATATGTCCCGGCAAGAAATCTGCCTTCAAAGAACTCCGGCTTATTAGTGATTCCCAGAGCCCAAAAAAAGTCTGCGGGCTATAGAGCGTTTTCTATTCGGGCTCCAATATTCTGGTATGCCCTCCCGGTAAAAGTTAGAGATGCTACCTCAGTAGAAGCATTTCAGTCTCATCTTAAAACTCATTTGTATACTCTAGCCTTTAAATAGACTCCCTTTTTAGACCAGTTGATCTGCCGTTTCTTTTCTACTCTGCTCCCAACCCGAGGTGGACCGCTAGCCTGTCCATCAGATGGGGACATCTCTACGCTGCTGACCCGTCTCCGCTCGGGATGGTTCCTGCTGGCCCCACTATGGACTGGACTTTCGCTGATGTGTTGGACTTTCACAATATTATGTCAGACCCACTCGACATCCATTGCTTTCGGGGAGGGTTACCCACATATGCGGTCCTCTCCAAGGTTTCTCATAGTCATTCACATTGACGTCCCACTGGGGTGAGTTTTCCTTGCCCGTATGTGGGCTCTGTACCGAGGATGTCGTTGTGGCTTGTGCAGCCCTTTGAGACACTTGTGATTTAGGGCTATATAAATAAACATTGATTGATTGATATATATATATATATATATATATATATTGTGACACATTTACGTCCGTATTTGTAAAACGTGCATACTATTTACATTTATATCGCAGCCAAACTTTTTCCCCTAAAATAAAGTGTCAAAAAACATTAATTTTTTTCTGCTTACTTTATCAATTAACGGCCAAGTTTTGAATTGGCTCCGCGACTTGCACATGTGAACGTATTTCTTTACCTTTTTAATAGGGATGTCCGATAATATCGGCCGGCCGAAATTATCGGCCGATAAATGCGTTAAAATGTAATATCGGAAATTATCGGTATCGTTTTTTTTTATTATCTGTATCGTTTTTAAAAAATTTTTTTTTATTAAATCAACATAAAAAACACAAGATACACTTACAATTAGTGCACCAACCCAAAAAACCTCCCTCCCCCCATTTATTTCTGTTATCAATATTCTGGTTCCTACATTATATATCAATATATATCAATACAGTCTGCAAGGGATACAGTCCGTAAGCACACATGATTGTGCGTGCTGCTGCTCCACTAATAGTACTAACCTTTAACAGTTAATTTTACTCATTTTCATTAATTACTAGTTTCTATGTAACTGTTTTTATATTGTTGTACTTTCTTTTTTATTCAAGAAAATGTTTTTAATTTAGTTATCTTATTTTTTATTATTTTTTAAAAAGTACCTTATCTTCACCATCCATGGTTGTCCAAATTAGGCATAATAATGTGTTAATTCCACGACTGCATATATCGGTTGATATCGGTATCGGTTGATATCGGTATCGGTAATTAAAGAGTTGGACAATATCGGAATATCGGCAAAAAGCCATTATCGGACATCCCTACTTTTTAATGTCAACTTTGGACATTAGCTGCAATATAAACACACGACCATTGAACTGGAATGTCGTGTCAATGTCGTCTTTGCTTATTGTTCATACCTGATTATTTATAGTACATACACATCTTTACATAACTCGTCAATTAAAATGAATACTTTATGTCTTCATGTCTAATTAGAAAGGTACTAGAACTGCATGTTGTGTGTTTTATGCACACACCCGGGCTCCAATAGCCAAATCTAATCACTAAACCCTCGTTTAGCACTGTTAATTGGGCCTGGCCGTGGTAAATTAATTTCCACCAAGTGGGAATTATTCATTATAAATGGAATTTTTTTCATAGCTGGAGCATAAAAAACCGGTTTACGACTCTTTAAATACAGTTTTAACAGTAAGAAGGGTCTCCAGGATCCTGATTAGAGTATATATGCTCACAATGTTATCAACAAAGAGTGCTGATAATGTTATAATGAATATAATCTGACATTATATTTTTGTGTTTTGTTGCAGACATCAACTGTTGATGTTCTACCTCAACATCCGTCAGTCTACCTCAGGGCAGCTGTGGCTACAAATGTAGCTTACCACCACCAGGTGTGAATGAATGATGGCTTCCCACTTCTCTGTAAGCGCTTTCAGTATCTAACAATAGAAAAGCGCGATATAAAATCGAATCCCAAAACTTAAAATTGTGCTCTACATAATTTTTGAATAAAACAGAGAAAAAACTGCTCCTCAGAGGAAAACTCAGACAAAACTGCTTGTAACTTCCGGTAGGAACGTCTTAGAGACATGAAACAAATACCTCTATGTAGGTCTCGCCTAGACCTACATTTCATATATTAACATCCTTCAGCAAAAATCAACAGGAAGTTTGCTATTCCTCCTTCAAAACAAAATTTTTATTACAACTAGGAAGGTCGTAGAGACATGAAACAAAAACCTTTATGTAGGTCTCACTTAGACCTACAATTCATAATTTCAACATCCTCGGGCAAAAACCAACAGGAAGTTGGCAATTTCCCATTTTAGACAAAAATGTACTAAAAATACCCCTTTTTGCCTCTTTGCGCTGTAATTTGACCCCCTTAAAATACTTCAAAACTCACCAAACTTCTTACACACATTGGGACAGTTGGAAATTGCGATCCAAAAAAAAACCGAACCCCAAAACTCAAAATTGTGCTCTACATAATTTTTTGAATAAAACAGAGAAAAAACTGCTCCTCAGAGGAAAACTCAGACAAAACTGCTTGTAACTTCCGGTAGGAACGTCTTAGAGACATGAAACAAATACCTCTATGTAGGTCTCGCCTAGACCTACATTTCATAGATTGACATCCTTCAGCAAAAATCAACAGGAAGTTTGCTATTCCTCCTTCAAAACAAAATTTTTGTTACAACTAGGAAGGTCATAGAGACATGAAACAAAAACCTTTATGTAGGTCTCACTTAGACCTACAATTCATAATTTCAACATCCTCGGGCAAAAACCAACAGTAAGTTGGCAATTTCCCATTTTAGACAAAAATGTACTAAAAATACCCCTTTTTGCCTCTTTGCTCTGTAATTTGACCCCCTTAAAATACTTCAAAACTCACCAAACTTCTTACACACATTGGGACAGTTGGAAATTGCGATCTAAAAAAAAAACCGAACCCCAAAACTCAAAATTGTGCTCTACATAATTTTTTAATAAAACAGAGAAAAAACTGCTCCTCAGAGGAAAACTCAGACAAAGCTGCTTGTAACTTCCGGTAGGAACGTCTTAAAGACATGAAAACAAATACCTCTATGTAGGTCTCGCCTAGACCTACATTTCATAGATTGACATCCTTCAGCAAAAATCAACAGGAAGTTTGCTATTCCTCCTTCAAAACAAAATGTTTGTTACAACTAGGAAGGTCGTAGAGACATGAAACAAAAACCTTTATGTAGGTCTCACTTAGACCTACAATTCATAATTACAACATCCTCGGGCAAAAACCAACAGGAAGTTGGCAATTTCCAATTTTAGACAAAAATGTACTAAAAATACCCCTTTTTGCCTCTTTGCGCTGTAATTTGACCCCCTTAAAATACTTCAAAACTCACCAAACTTCTTACACACATTGGGACAGTTGGAAATTGCGATCCAAAAAAAAACCAGAACCCCAAAACTCAAAATTGTGCTCTACATAATTTTTTGAATAAAACAGAAAAAACTGCTTCTCAGAGGAAAACTCAGACAAAACTGCTTGTAACTTCCGGTAGGAACGTCTTACAGACATGAAACAAATACCTCTATGTAGGTCTCGCCTAGACCTACATTTCATAGATTGACATCCTTCAGCAAAAATCAACAGGAAGTTTGCTATTCCTCCTTCAAAACAAAATTTTTGTTACAACTAGGAAGGTCGTAGAGACATGAAACAAAAACCTTTATGTAGGTCTCACTTAGACCTACAATTCATAATTTCAACATCCTCGGGCCAAAACCAACAGGAAGTTGGCAATTTCCCATTTTAGACAAAAATGTACTAAAAATACCCCTTTTTGCCTCTTTGCGCTGTAATTTGACCCCCTTAAAATACTTCAAAACTCACCAAACTTCTTACACACATTGGGACAGTTGGAAATTGCGATCTAAAAAAAAACCGAACCCCAAAACTCAAAATTGTGCTCTACATAATTTTTTGAATAAAACAGAAAAAACTGCTCCTCAGAGGAAAACTCAGACAAAACTGCTTGTAACTTCCGGTAGGAACGTCTTAGAGACATGAAACAAATACCTCTATGTAGGTCTCGCCTAGACCTACATTTCATAGGTTGACATCCTTCAGCAAAAATCAACAGGAAGTTTGCTATTCCTCCTTCAAAACAAAATTTTTGTTACAACTAGGAAGGTCGTAGAGACATGAAACAAAAACCTTTATGTAGGTCTCACTTAGACCTACAATTCATAATTTCAACATCCTCGGGCCAAAACCAACATGAAGTTGGCAATTTCCCATTTTAGACAAAAATGTACTAAAAATACCCCTTTTTGCCTCTTTGCGCTGTAATTTGACCCAATTCAAATACTTCAAAACTCATCAAACTTCTTACACACATTGGGACAGTTGGAAATTGCGATCTAAAAAAAAAACGAACCCCAAAACTCAAAATTGTGCTCTACATAATTTTTTGAATAAAACAGAAAAAACTGCTCCTCAGAGGAAAACTCAGACAAAACTGCTTGTAACTTCCGGTAGGAACGTCTTAGAGACATGAAACAAATTCTTTTTACAAAGCGCAATATGTTAAATGTTTACTTTGACAGTTTTTTTCTAATTCTTCCTTTCAGATTCCCAGCAGGACACCGCGCTGGAAGTGGGTATGTCTCAAGCTTCTTCGACGTGCTCCACTCCAAAGCGAGGTAAATAAATAATCCACATTATTAACTAAAATATTCAATCAATCAATTACATTTTATATAGCGCTTTTCTCAGTGACTCAAAGCGCTTTACATAGTTTTTTTTAGTTTTTTTTTAGTTTAGTCTTTATTTGAAGGGACAATGTACAGAAACATTAAGCTCAAAGACAGATATGTTCTGTACCAGATTATAGCTAAATAGCTCATTTCCATCTGCAGTCCCTGGCTACCTAAATTAAAGGGATACAAAAATCATGCAATAAAATTATGACAATAAAATCATACACAAGTATTAAGAAAAAAGTCATAAAATGCCCTTTCATGGACACATACTTAATATACAATACAACCACACCTCATTTACATCATCACACAAAGACAATACATGCTTTTGTTCACATCTGTCATCATTTGTAAAAACAACCATGATTTTAACACACACACCTCACAATTTACAACAAAAATGCTCTCATGAATAAATATAATACACATTAGGTTGATGTGTCAAACATAATGCCCATCTTAGTGACCGTGTGAGCAGCTTTGATTGCTCCAAAGCCACTTTTTAACTTCAATTGTGAATGAAGAGTCATCTGTTAGACCAGGGGTGTCAAACTCATTTTAGCTCAGGGGCCACATGGAGGAAAATCTATTTCCACGTGGGCCGGACTGGTAAAATCATGGCATGATAACTTCAAAATAGTGAAGTGAATTATATTTATATAGCGCTCTTCTCTAGTGACTCAAAGCGCTTTACATTGCGAAAACCCAATATCTAAGTTACATTTAAACCAGTGTGGGTGGCACTGAGAGCAGGTGGGTAAAGTGTCTTGCCCAAGGACACAACGGCAGTGACTAGGATGGCGGAAGCGGGGATCGAACCTGGAACCCTCAGGTTGATGGCACGGCCACTCTACCAACCGAGCAATACCGCCCCATACAACTACGACCATTTTTTTAAATTTTGTTTTACTTCAGCCCAAACTAGAAAAAGCACATTCTGAAAATGTACATATTACAAATCTGAACAGAACACTTCTGAGGGAAAAAATGGTGCAGTTTCAAAAACACCATCTAGAACACAATGAAGTTAGACTTCATCTCAGTGTATCTACAAAGCAATTAAACTTTAAAGTCACAGCCCATCTAGGATTGAACAAAAAACTAAATAAAGCATAAATAAAAACGCTTCTATGTATCAACTACCTCATTTGTCATTTCATTTCACTTTCTTTAAATTTGCAAAGAAACAACCATTTTCACAGAACTATATCAATGTGCAGTGTGTCATGTGACATTTTAAGTGAGGTGACCCATTGTTTATTTTACTCCTGTTTGTTTTACGTTGGGTTAATGTTGTCCCGATACCAATATTTTGGTACCAGTACCGGTACCAAAATTATTTTGACACTTTTCGGTACTTTTCTAAATAAAGGTGACCACAAAAAATTGCATTGTTGGCAAATCTTACGGTACATTAAACATATGTTTTTTTATTGCAATTTAGTCCTTAAATAAAATAGTGAACATACGTGTACTAAACAACTTGTGTTTTAGTAGTAAGTAAACAAACAAAGGCTCTTAATTTAGTCTGCTGACGTATGCAGTAACATATTGTGTCATTCTTCATTCTATTATTTTGTCAACATTATTAAGGACAAGTGGTAGAAAATAAATTATTAATCTACTTGTTCATTTACTGTTAATATCTGATTACTTTCACTTTTAACATGTTCTATCTACACTTCTGTTAAAATGTAATAATAACTTATTCTTCTGTTGTTTGATACTTTACATTAGTTTTGGATGATACAGCGGATCGGTACTTTTCAGAGGTGGTATAGTACCGAATATGATTCATTAGTATCGCGGTACTATACTAATACCGGTATACTGTATAACCCTACGTTGGGTCAAGGGGAAGGAGTCGCAGCCCCGCTTTACCGTGTACCTCTAGCTTGCAATACTTGGTCGCCCCGAACTTGTTGGCCGCATGTTTGACATCCCTGCATTAGACAAATTCTCAATGACTTATGGACAAATTGTTACTGATTTTACACACAGGTGCTCGTTAGTAGGGGTATCCTAATAAAGCTTTTTTATATCAATACTATTACAGGTACAATGACATGATTATGATTTTGAAGTGGAGTGTTAATTTGTTAATTACTGGATATTTTCCAGTAATATGCAACTACAATTATTTTATACTTGTTTTAATTGACAAATCTGGTGTTTTAAACAGCAATATTGTTCAATTAAGGGCACTACCTTTGTCTAGCACAGGGGTGTCAAACTCATTTTAGATCAGGGGCCACATGGAGAAAAGTCTACTCCCAAGTGGGCCGGACTGGTAAAATCACGGCACGATAACTTAAAAATAAGACAACGTCAGATTGTTTTCTTTGTTTAAAAATAAACAAGCACATTCTGGAATTTTACAAATTATAATGTTGTTGTTGGGTTTTTTTTACACTTACATGTTGCGGTCAATAGTATTCTATCTTTATTTGTCGTTATTTTTCTTTTCTGAATAAATTATTTGATAATGTTCATCAGTCAACTCTATTGGTGTTAATTTTCAATCTATCAAGATAAAAAAATGATATCAAAATCAAATTACAGTATGTTATGTAGTATGATCATTTGTGTCGACTGATGTACTAACATCATATAGTTTATTTTGTACATATGTAACATCATCTACAAAGATACAAATAATCGCTATTGCGACTTCCAGTGGACACATTTAGAACAGCTGTTTTTTTCATTCAAAAATTTCATGTTAATATTTATACTTGGCAAACTCATCCCGCGGGCCGAATAAAACCAGTTTGCGGGCCTGATCCGGCCCTCGGGCCGTACGTTTGACATCCCTGTGTTAGACTTTTCAAGTTTGTTGTGAGGTCGTTCCATTCCTTTATGGCTTTATATGAAAAGGCTGATTGTGCAAAAGAGGTTTTACATCTGGGTATGCTACACTGCCCCCTGGTGGAGGCTCGTGTGTTTCTAGTTGTCACAGCAGATGTAAACTGGACAAAGTGCTTAAGTGGCGCTGGTGCTGTGTTATTTAAGATTCGATGGGCCATTCGTATTGATGCTAATCTTTGAATGTTAGCTAAATTTAACAATCTATATTTTTGGAGAACTAAACAGTGATGGTGGTGTTGTGGTTTTCGGTCAAGGATTTTGAGGGATTGTTTGTGCAAAGTCTCCAATGGCCTCAGTGTCATTTTGCTTGCCTGCGACCAACATGTTATACAATAATAAAAACGAGACATAATCATTGCATTCAAATAAGTTTGAGCTGCCTCCAGTGTTAATGAATTCCTGATACATTTGAACGTTTTTATGTTGTATTTAAGACTCTGGCACATCTGTTTGATATGTTTTTTAAAGCCAAGTGTTGGCTCCAAAATGACACCCAGGTAACGATATTCACTAACATTTTGTATTATTTCCTTATTAACCGTTATATTTGGAAAGGATGACATTTTATATTTGTTTACAAAATACATTGTTGCCGTTTTCTTAATGTTTAATGTAAGACAAGAGTCATGTAGCCATCTTGCCACCTTCTCCATGGCTGCTGGAAGTTTTCTGGCAACCGTTTCAGCGTCCTTTCCCCAAGTATAAATAACCGTGTCATCTGCATACATCTGGATATTTACATCCTCACATACAGATGGCAGGTCATTCATATACATGGAGAAAAGAAGAGGGCCGATATTAGAGCCTTGTGGCAGGGAGCAGGTGGGTAAAGTGTCTTGCCCAAGGACACAACGGCAGTGACTAGGATGGCGGAAGCGGGGATCGAACCTGGAACCCTCAAGTTGCTGGCACAGTTGCGCCTATAACAATCCAGATGGTTCTTTTCCTCTTTGGTCCGGAGGACACGACGTCCACAGTTTCCAAAAACAATTTGAAATGTGGACTCGTCAGACCACAGAACACTTTTCCACTTTGCATCAGTCCATCTCAGATGAGCTCAGGCCCAGCGAAGCCGACGGCGTTTCCGGGTGTTGTTGATAAACGGTTTTCGCCTCGCATGGGAGAGTTTTAACTTGCACTTACAGATGTAGCGACCAACTGTAGTTACTGACAGTGGCTTTCTGAAGTGTTCTTGTGAGCCCATGTGGTGATATCCTTTACACACTGATGTGGCTTGTTGATGCAGTACAGCCTGAGGGATGGAAGGTCACGGGCTTAGCTGCTTACGTGCAGTGATTTCTCCAGATTCTCTGAACCCTTTGATGATATTACGGAGCGTAGATGGTGAAATCCCTAAATTCCTTGCAATAGCTGCTTGAGAAAGGTTGTTCTTAAACTGTTCAACAATTTGCTCAGGCATTTGTTGACAAAGTGGTGACCCTCGCCCCGTCCTTGTTTGTGAATGACTGAGCATTTCATGGAATCTACTTTCATACCCAATCATGGCACCCACCTGTTCCCAATTAGCCTGCACACCTGTGGGATGTTCCAAATAAGTGTTTGATGAGCATTCCTCAACTTTATCAGTATTTATTGCCACCTTTCCCAACTTCTTTGTCACGTGTTGCTGCCATCAAATTCTAAAGTTAATGATTATTTGCACAAAAAATTTTTTTTTATGAGTTTGAACATCAAATATGTTGTCTTTGTAGCATATTCAACTGAATATGGCTTGAAAAGGATTTGCAAATCATTGTATTCCGTTTATATTTACATCTAACACCATTTCCCAACTCATATGGAAACGGGGTTTGTATATAAATATTATATTCCGTTTTGCACCTTTTCATCGTGTTATACGACAACATCACACCGGTTCTCAAATCCCTTCACTGGCTTCCACTCAGGATTGAATTGAAAGTCTCCCTACTAACTCATTAGTGCCTCCAT
>NC_084734.1:913750-991250 GCF_033978785.1 Entelurus aequoreus
TTGAGTTGAAATTGTTTGTGTTGGAATGTTTCAAAGCAGTAACATTTTTAATTGAAAAATTGTATTAAGGAATTTCGGGAAAACCAGGAAATTTTCAAGTTCCTAAACCAACTTGTTTTTTTGTCCTGACTAAGAAGAATGTTTTGACAGTGGAACAGTTGAAATGTTTTGAAAAAATGTGAAAGCAGTCATCGCACTAAAAAAGGTTGGAAATAAGGTTAGAAAAAAAAACAGGAATTCCTGGAAATTTGTTGCACGTGAAAAAATGGTTGTTTGAATTTCGAGGATGAGTGGAATATGTTGAAGGTGGAATGGTTTGAATCGGTTGAAAAATGTGGGAGTTGTGAAAGTTTGAAAAATGGATAATACATTTTGAATTGTGAAAATGTCCCTAAAAACTGGGAATTCGAGGAAATTCGGGAATTTTTTAATTAATTGTTGAAAGGGAGCACACAATTCCTGAACAGGCTGAATATTTTGAAGTTGGAACCGTTTGAATCGGATAATAAATGTGGGAATTGTGGAAGTTTGAAAAATGTCTCATTCTTTTCAATGGGAATTTCATGGAAATTTGGGAATTCCGGGAAAAGAAGGATTTTTTTTTTTTGAAAAGGCTAAAATATGTGAATGTTCTGATTGAGTTGAAATTGTTTGTGTTGGAATGTTTCAAAGCAGTAACATTTTTAATTGAAAAATGGTATTAGGGAATTTCGGGAAAACCAGGAAATTTTCAAGTTCCTAAACCAACTTGTTTTTTTGTCCTGACTAAGAAGAATGTTTTGACAGTGGAACAGTTGAAATGGTTTGAAAAAATGTGAAAGCAGTCATTGCACTAAAAAAGGTTGGAAATAAGGTTAGAAAAAAAAACAGGAATTCCTGGAAATTTGTTGCACGTGAAAAAATGGTTGTTTGAATTTCGAGGATGAGTGGAATATGTTGAAGGTGGAATGGTTTGAATCGGTTGAAAAATGTGGGAATTGTGAAAGTTTGAAAAATGGATAATACATTTTGAATTGTGAAAATGTCCCTAAAAACTGGGAATTCGAGGAAATTCGGGAATTTTTTAATTCATTGTTGAAAGGGAGCACACAATTCCTGAACAGGCTGAATATTTTGAAGTTGGAACCGTTTGAATCGGATAATACATGTGGGAATTGTGGAAGTTTGAAAAATGTCTCATTCTTTTCAATGGGAATTTCATGGAAATTTGGGAATTCCGGGAAAAGAAGGATTTTTTTTTTTGAAAAGGCTAAAATATGTGAATGTTCTGATTGAGTTGAAATGGTTTGTGTTGGAATGTTTCAAAGCAGTAACATTTTTAATTGAAAAATGGTATTAAGGAATTTCGGGAAAACCAGGAAATTTTCAAGTTCCTAAACCAACTTGTTTTTTTGTCCTGACTAAGAAGAATGTTTTGACAGTGGAACAGTTGAAATGGTTTGAAAAAATGTGAAAGCAGTCATCGCACTAAAAAAGGTTGGAAATAAGGTTAGAAAAAAAAACAGGAATTCCTGGAAATTTGTTGCACGTGAAAAAATGGTTGTTTGAATTTCGAGGATGAGTGAAATATGTTGAAGGTGGAATGGTTTGAATCGGTTGAAAAATGTGGGAGTTGTGAAAGTTTGAAAAATGGATAATACATTTTGAATTGTGAAAATGTCCCTAAAAACTGGGAATTCGAGGAAATTCGGGAATTTTCTAATTAATTGTTGAAAGGGAGCACACAATTCCTGAACAGGCTGAATATTTTGAAGTTGGAACCGTTTGAATCGGATAATAAATGTGGGAATTGTGGAAGTTTGAAAAATGTCTCATTCTTTTCAATGGGAATTTCATGGAAATTTGGGAATTCCGGGAAAAGAAGGATTTTTTTTTTTTGAAAAGGCTAAAATATGTGAATGTTCTGATTGAGTTGAAATTGTTTGTGTTGGAATGTTTCAAAGCAGTAACATTTTTAATTGAAAAATGGTATTAGGGAATTTCGGGAAAACCAGGAAATTTTCAAGTTCCTAAACCAACTTGTTTTTTTGTCCTGACTAAGAAGAATGTTTTGACAGTGGAACAGTTGAAATGGTTTGAAAAAATGTGAAAGCAGTCATCGCACTAAAAAAGGTTGGAAATAAGGTTAGAAAAAAAACCAGGAATTCCTGGAAATTTGTTGCACGTGAAAAAATGGTTGTTTGAATTTCGAGGATGAGTGGAATATGTTGAAGGTGGAATGGTTTGAATCGGTTGAAAAATGTGGGAATTGTGAAAGTTTGAAAAATGGATAATACATTTTGAATTGTGAAAATGTCCCTAAAAACTGGGAATTCGAGGAAATTCGGGAATTTTCTAATTCATTGTTGAAAGGGAGCACACAATTCCTGAACAGGCTGAATATTTTGAAGTTGGAACCGTTTGAATCGGATAATAAATGTGGGAATTGTGGAAGTTTGAAAAATGTCTCATTCTTTTCAATGGGAATTTCATGGGAATTTGGGAATTCTGGGAAAAGAAGGATTTTTTTTTTTTGAAAAGGCTAAAATATGTGAATGTTCTGATTGAGTTGAAATTGTTTGTGTTGGAATGTTTCAAAGCAGTAACATTTTTAATTGAAAAATTGTATTAAGGAATTTCGGGAAAACCAGGAAATTTTCAAGTTCCTAAACCAACTTGTTTTTTGTCCTGACTAAGAAGATTGTTTTGACAGTGGAACAGTTGAAATGTTTTGAAAAAATGTGAAAGCAGTCATTGCACTAAAAAAGGTTGGAAATAAGGTTAGAAAAAAAAACAGGAATTCCTGGAAATTTGTTGCACGTGAAAAAATGGTTGTTTGAATTTCGAGGATGAGTGGAATATGTTGAAGGTGGAATGGTTTGAATCGGTTGAAAAATGTGGGAGTTGTGAAAGTTTGAAAAATGGATAATACATTTTGAATTGTGAAAATGTCCCTAAAAACTGGGAATTCGAGGAAATTCGGGAATTTTTTAATTCATTGTTGAAAGGGAGCACACAATTCCTGAACAGGCTGAATATTTTGAAGTTGGAACCGTTTGAATCGGATAATAAATGTGGGAATTGTGGAAGTTTGAAAAATGTCTCATTCTTTTCAATGGGAATTTCATGGAAATTTGGGAATTCCGGGAAAAGAAGGATTTTTTTTTTTGAAAAGGCTAAAAAATGTGAATGTTCTGATTGAGTTGAAATTGTTTGTGTTGGAATGTTTCAAAGCAGTAACATTTTTAATTGAGAAACAGTATTACGGAATTCCTGGAATTTTGGGAAAACCGGGAATTTTTCCAGTTCAAAAAACAACTTTGTTTTTTTTACTGATTAAGAGGAATGTTTTGACGGTGGAACAGTTGAAGTGGGTTGAAAAAGGTGGAAGGAGTAATTGCCAGACAAAAGGGTGAAAAAAGGGTTTGAAAAAACGGGAATTCCTGGAATTGTTTTGAACTTGGTAAAAAAGATAGTTTGAATGTCCAGGATGATTGGAATATGTTGAACGTGGAATGGTTTGAATCGGTTGAAAAATGTGGGAGTTGTGAAAGTTTGAAAAATGGATAATACATTTTGAATTGTGAAAATGTCCCTAAAAACTGGGAAATCTAGGAAATTCGGGAATTTTTTGAATTAATTGTTGAAAGGGAATACACAATTCCTGAACAGGCTGAATATTTTGAAGTTGAATCGGATAATAAATGTGGGAATTGTGGAAGTTTGAAAAATGTCTCATTCTTTTCATGGAAATTTGGGAATTCCGGGAAAAGAAGGATTTTTTTTTTGAAAAGGCTAAAAAATTTAAATGTTCTGAATGAGTTGAAATTGTTTGTGTTGGGATGTTTCAAATCAGTCGAGAAATGTTGAAGCAGTAACATTTTTGATTGAGAAACAGTATTACGGAATTCCTGGAATTTTGGGAAAACTGGGAATTTTTACAGTTCAAAAAACATCTTGGTTTTTTTGTCCTGATTAAGAGGAATGTTTTGACGGTGGAACAGTTGAAGTGGGTTGAAAAATGTGGAAGGAGTAATTGCCAGACAAAAGGGTAAAAAAAGGGTTTGAAAAAACGGGAATTTTGAGAATTCCTGGAATTGTTTTGAACTTGGTAAAAAAAAGATAGTTTGAATGTCCAGGATGATTGGAATATGTTGAAGGTGGAATGGTTTGAATCGGTTGAAAAATGTGGGAGTTGTGAAAGTTTGAAAAATGGATAATACATTTTGAATTGTGAAAATGTCCCTAAAAACTGGGAAATCTAGGAAATTCGGGAATTTTTTGAATTAATTGTTGAAAGGGAATACACAATTCCTGAACAGGCTGAATATTTTGAAGTTGAATCGGATATAAAATGTGGGAATTGTGGAAGTTTGAAAAATGTCTCATTCTTTTCATGGAAATTTGGGAATTCCGGGAAAAGAAGGAATTATTTTTTTGAAAAGGCTAAAAAATTTAAATGTTCTGAATGAGTTGAAATTGTTTGTGTTGGGATGTTTCAAATCAGTCGAGAAATGTTGAAGCAGTAACATTTTTGATTGAGAAACAGTATTACGGAATTTCTGGAATTTTGGGAAAACTGGGAATTTTTACAGTTCAAAAAACATCTCGGTTTTTTTGTCCTGATTAAGAGGAATGTTTTGACGGTGGGACAGTTGAAGTGGGTTGAAAAATGTGGAAGGAGTAATTGCCAGACAAAAGGGTGAAAAAAGGGTTTGAAAAAACGGGAATTTTGAGAATTCCTGGAATTGTTTTGCACTTGGTAAAAAAGATAGTTTGAATGTCCAGGATGAGTGGAATATGTTGAAGGTGGAATGGTTTGAATCGGTTGAAAAATGTGGGAGTTGTGAAAGTTTGAAAAATGGATAATACATTTTGAATTGTGAAAATGTCCGTAAAAACTGGGAATTCTAGAAAATTCGGGAATTTTTTAATTAATTATTAAAAGGGAATACACAATTCCTAAACAGGCTGAATATTTTGAAGTTGAATCGGATATAAAATGTGGGAATTGTGGAAGTTTGAAAAATGTCTCATTCTTTTCATGGAAATTTGGGAATTCTGGGAAAAGAAGGAATTTTTTTTGGAAAAGGCTAAAAAATGTGAATGTTCTGAATGAGTTGAAATTGTTTGTGTTGGGATGTTTCAAATCAGTCGAGAAATGTTGAAGCAGTAACATTTTTGATTGAGAAACAGTATTACGGAATTCCTGGAATTTTGGGAAAACTGGGAATTTTTACAGTTCAAAAAACATCTTGGTTTTTTTGTCCTGATTAAGAGGAATGTTTTGACGGTGGAACAGTTGAAGTGGGTTGAAAAAGGTGGAAGGAGTAATTGCCAGACAAAAGGGTGAAAAAAGGGTTTGAAAAAAACGGGAATTTTGAGAATTCCTGGAATTGTTTTGCACTTGGTAAAAAAAGATAGTTTGAATGTCCAGGATGATTGGAATATGTTGAAAGTGGAATGGTTTGAATCGGTTGAAAAATGTGGGAGTTGTGAATGTTTGAAAAATGGATAATACATTTTGAATTGTGAAAATGTCCCTAAAAACTGGGAAATCTAGGAAATTCGGGAATTTTTTGAATTAATTGTTGAAAGGGAATACACAATTCCTGAGCAGGCTGAATATTTTGAAGTTGAATCGGATATAAAATGTGGGAATTGTGGAAGTTTGAAAAATGTCTCATTCTTTTCATGGAAATTTGGGAATTCCTGGAAAAAAATGATTTTTTTTTTGAAAAGGCTAAAAAATTTAAATGTTCTGAATGTAAGGCTGCAGCTAACGATTATTTTTCTATCGATTAATCTATAGATTATTTTTTCGATTAATCGGTTAATCTATAGATTATTTTTTTCGATTAATCTATAGATTATTTTTCCTTTTACCGATTATTTTTTTATTCAAAATGAAGATGAAAAAATAAATGTAGGCCCGTTTTTTCAAAAGGCATGGCTTTTATTTACAAAAAAAAAGAAGTATGGCCACCCAGTCAACATTGACAACAACATGACTAAATATTCTGTAACAATGTAAACATTTAAAACTTTTAAAATTTAACAAAATTAAAAGTAGCTTATTTGCTTTTTAATGTGCAAATATAAGAGTCAACATCCAGTGCAAATCTTAATATTCTGCAATAGTATAAGCATTTCAAAAGTAAAAGTATTGCTTATTTTGCTTTAAAATGTGCAAAAATAAAGATAAACATCCAATACAAAAAAGTGCAAAACGAAATATTCTGTAACAACAGTGTAAACATTTCAACAAAAGTGAAAGTATTGCTTATTTGCTAAAATGTGCAAAAATAAAGATAAACATCCAATACAAAAAAGTGCCAATCTAAATATTCTGGAGCACTGTAAACATTAAGTATTGCTTTTAAAATGTGCAAAATAAACATCCAGTCCAACACAGTACACAATAACCAATTCTACTCATTCCAGTGAGTGTCTAACAGTTGTAATGAAGAAAGGTTAGCATGTCTACATGCTTTGGTTCTTTTCTTATTTACAATATTCCCAGCAGCTGAAAATAGGCGCTCAGAAGGGGTCGATGTGGCTGGAACTGAGAGGTAATTAGCCTTCACCTCAAGCCAGGATTGCGAGTGAGCTGAGCTGCAGTTTAAGTTTCTAGAAGGTCAACGGGCTCATAGTGATGTTACTAGTAGTTGACTGGGAGGTGTTTATTATCATTTGGGGAGAGTCCGCTGCCTGATGCTCACCTGCTAAACACCTATCTGCTCCACCCTGAAGCGCTGACTACATGCGCTCTGAATACGCACTGCTGATTGGCTGATAATGCTTCGTGTGTACCAATCAGATGGTTGTGTGGGTGGGACAATGCTGCGTGCTGAGACAGAGGCAGACGGAGCAAAGCAGCTTGCTAAGACTTTAGCTTAGAAACTCGTTCGGTACACCCCCGTACCGAACCGAAAGCCCCGTACCGAAACGGTTCAATACAAAACACGTACCGTTACACCCCTAGCAGATACAAATGACACATTCATGTTTTTGTGTAATGATGACAACGTATGCTCGCGCGGACGATTGACTAGTTGATGGTTTTCTTTCAAATGTTCGTTCATAGCCGTTGTGCTGCTATGATAGGCCATTTCCGCTCGACACAGTGTGCATACAACAACATTATTAGGCCGTTTATTGAAATACTCCCACACTTTTGGCCACTTTTGGCATGCTTTTCCCCCCTCGCTCGCACCGCTCGCATCGTCTTCTTTGATCGTCTGCTTTGCGCTTCGCCATGACGGTAGTGTGACGTCATTATGCGACGCGTCGACGCACAAAAACGGCGTCGACGTATTTACGTAACCGATGACGTCGACTACGTCGACGCGTCGTTTCAGCCTTATCTGAATGAGTTGAAATTGTTTGTGTTGGGATGTTTCAAATCAGTCGAGAAATGTTGAAGCAGTAACATTTTTGATTGAGAAACAGTATTACGGAATTCCTGGAATTTTGGGAAAACTGGGAATTTTTACAGTTCAAAAAAGAACTTTGTTTTTTTGTCCTGATTAAGAGGAATGTTTTGACGGTGGAACAGTTGAAGTGGGTTGAAAAAGGTGGAAGGAGTAATTGCCAGACAAAAGGGTGAAAAAAGGGTTTGAAAAAACGGGAATTTTGAGAATTCCTGGAATTGTTTTGCACTTGGTAAAAAAGATAGTTTGAATGTCCAGGATGAGTGGAATATGTTGAAGGTGGAATGGTTTGAATCGGTTGAAAAATGTGGAAATGGTGGACGTTTAAAAAATGGGCAATTTATTGTGAATGGGAAAAATGTCCCGGAAAACCTGGAATTCTGGGAAATCTGGGAATTTTTTAAATTTTTCAAGTGAAAGTCCGAGTTCCCCGAATAGACTGAACAGTTTGAAGTTGGAAGGTAGAGATTCATCTGGAGAATAATAATAATAATAATGAATAAGTGTGATGTTTCATGCCCATATGCAGATGTTTCATGCCCATATGCAGATGTTTCATGCTCATATGCAGATGTTTCATGCCCATATGCAGATGTTTCATGCCCATATGCAGATGTTTCATGCCCATATGCAGATGTTTCATGCCCATATGCAGATGTTTCATGCCCATATGCAGATGTTTCATGCCCATATGCAGATGTTTCATGCCCATATACAGATGTTTCATGCTCCTATGCAGATGTTTCATGCCCATATGCAGATGTTTCATGCCCAAATGCAGATGTTTCATGCCCATATGCAGATGTTTCATGCCCATATGCAGATGTTTCATGCCCATATGCAGATGTTTCATGCCCATATGCAGATGTTTCATGCCCATATACAGATGTTTCATGCTCCTATGCAGATGTTTCATGCCCATATGCAGATGTTTCATGCCCAAATGCAGATGTTTCATGCTCATATGCAGATGTTTCATGCCCATATGCAGATGTTTCATGCCCATATGCAGATGTTTCATGCCAGGGGTCCAAACTACATGACCTGATTTCAACTTCATTTTGATCATCAGACAATCTGGTTGCTGAAAGTTGGCCACCATTATGTGGACATTGTGAGTGAATCATGTTAATGACCACAATTTGTAATGTTGAAGTGGATACAGCACAGCATTACCTATATGACCCAATCCAGATAACCTTCCCTAGTCATGGCACAGGAAAGAAAAAATGTGAGCGACACAAAAAGTCAACACACATGCTCACACATAACACAACCTGATCACTTTGTGGATATTGTAAAAAAAAAAAAAAAAGTCCTAGAACCATACAATTTTTTTATAATAATTATACCTATTTAAATCCTTTCCAATGCATGATGGGAAAATGCAAAAGTCTCTCCACAATTATCCATGTTTGACACATTTTAGCTGCTTGATATTTCTGACTGATTACAAAACTTTTAGGAGGTCGTCACAGAAATAAACAAGGTTGGAGTCGGATTTTGTACATACTCTTAATATACAATTAATTATTAATTATATATACATTATCTTAATACAAATATGTAACATACTATATGTATATATGTATATATATATATATATATGTGTGTGTGTGTGTGTGTGTGTTTGTGTGTGTGCGAAGTGTGTAAACATATATACATACATAAGTATATATGTACACATTTATATGTACGTATCTATATGTATGTATATATGTACACTTAGAGAAGATGTATACTTAGAGAACATGTACACTTAGAGATCATGTACACTTAGAGAAGATGTACACTTAGAGATCATGTACACTTAGAGAAGATGTACACTTAGAGAAGATGTACACTTAGAGAACATGTAGACTTAGAGAAGATGTACACTTAGAGAAGATGTACATTTAGAGAAGATGTACACTTAGAGAACATGTACACTTAGAGAACATGTACACTTAGAGAACATGTACACTTAGAGATCATGTACACTTAGAGATCATGTACACTTAGAGAAGATGTACATTTAGAGAAGATGTACACTTAGAGAACATGTACACTTAGAGAACATGTACACTTAGAGAACATGTACACTTAGAGATCATGTACACTTAGAGATCATGTACACTTAGAGAAGATGTACACTTAGAGAAGATGTACACTTAGAGAAGATGCACACTTAGAGAATATGTACACTTAGAGAACATGTACACTTAGAGAAGATGCACACTTAGAGAATATGTACACTTAGAGAAGATGTACACTTATAGAACATGTACACTTAGAGAAGATGTACACTTAGAGAACATGCACACTTAGAGAATATGTACACTTAGAGAACATGTACACTTAGAGAAGATGCACACTTAGAGAATATGTACACTTAGAGAATATGTACACTTAGAGAAGATGCACACTTAGAGAATATGTACACTTAGAGAACATGTACACTTAGAGAAGATGTACACTTAGAGAAGACGTACACTTAGAGAACATGCACACTTAGAGAATATGTACACTTAGAGAACATGTACACTTAGAGAACATGCACACTTAGAGAAGACGTACACTTAGAGAAGATGTACACTTAGAGAACATGTACACTTAGAGAACATGCACACTTAGAGAAGACGTACACTTAGAGAACATGTACACTTAGAGAACATGTACACTTAGAGATGACGTACACTTAGAGAACATGCACACTTAGAGATGACGTACACTTAGAGAACATGCACACTTAGAGAACATGCACACTTAGAGGATATGCACACTTCAAGAGTTCTTACCTGACTTGAACACCAAGCAGCGTCCTTGATTTGCGTGTGAAAGTTAGCGTGCTTGCCTTCATGAGCAGCTGATGTTTGCATGGATGTCACTCAGCTTCTAGAAGTTTCCATCTAGGAAAGATGACAAGTTGAAAGATGATAAGTTGAAAAGAAAAACACGCTTTTGCTTTCCTGAGTGGAGCGACTGAAGACGAGTGGAAGAGTGGAAGCACTGAAGGGTGTGGGAGGTCTCAGCTATGAGCAGAATGTCAGCCAGCAAGTTTATCCTGAACTGAAACCTGCAACATAACTTAACCTGTTGCTTGGAACTACAACACCTCAACCTGCAACATAACCTGCAACATAACCTGCAACATAACCTGCAACATAACTTAACTTGTTAAGTTAACTACAAGACACTCAAGCACACATCATCTGCAAACTTATCTGGGATGTCATTTTAACATAAGACAGCAAATATTGCATTCAACATAAACAGCACACACCTTGTTGTTGTTGTTGTTGTTGTTGTTGTTGTTGCTCTGAAGTGTCACTGTAGGCTGAGTCACACTAGTAAACAGATGACAACACCTGTGGACGTGTACTACAATCAGGGAATAGTCAGTATGTTAGACAACAATTAGGGAATATTCAGTATGTTAGACAACAATCAGGGAATAGTCAGTATGTTAGACAACAATTAGGGAATAGTCAGTATGTTAGACAACAATTAGGGAATAGTCAGTATGTTAGACAACAATCAGGGAATAGTCAGTATGTTAGACAACAATTAGGGAATATTCAGTATGTTAGACAACAATTAGGGAATATTCAGTATGTTAGACAACAATCAGGGAATAGTCAGTATGTTAGACAACAATTAGGGAATAGTCAGTATGTTAGACAACAATTAGGGAATAGTCAGTATGTTAGACAACAATCAGGGAATAGTCAGTATGTTAGACAACAATTAGGGAATATTCAGTATGTTAGACAACAATCAGGGAATAGTCAGTATGTTAGACAACAATTAGGGAATATTCAGTATGTTAGACAACAATCAGGGAATAGTCAGTATGTTAGACAACAATTAGGGAATAGTCAGTATGTTAGACAACAATTAGGGAATAGTCAGTATGTTAGACAACAATCAGGGAATAGTCAGTATGTTAGACAACAATTAGGGAATATTCAGTATGTTAGACAACAATCAGGGAATAGTCAGTATGTTAGACAACAATTAGGGAATAGTCAGTATGTTAGACAACAATTAGGGAATAGTCAGTATGTTAGACAACAATCAGGGAATAGTCAGTATGTTAGACAACAATTAGGGAATATTCAGTATGTTAGACAACAATCAGGGAATAGTCAGTATGTTAGACAACAATTAGGGAATATTCAGTATGTTAGACAACAATCAGGGAATAGTCAGTATGTTAGACAACAATCAGGGAATAGTCAGTATGTTAGACAACAATTAGGGAATAGTCAGTATCTTAGACAACAATCAGGGAATAGTCAGTATGTTAGACAACAATCAGGGAATAGTCAGTATGTTAGACAACAATCAGGGAATAGTCAGTATGTTAGACAACAATCAGGGAATAGTCAGTATGTTAGACAACAATCAGGGAATAGTCAGTATGTTAGACAACAGTCAGTATGTTAGACAACAATCAGGGAATAGTCAGTATGTTAGACAACAGTCAGGGAATAGTCAGTATGTTAGACAACAATCAGGGAATAGTCAGTATGTTAGACAACAATCAGGGAATAGTCAGTATGTTAGACAACAATCAGGGAATAGTCAGTATTTTAGACAACAATCAGGGAATAGTCAGTTTGTTAGACAACAATCAGGGAATAGTCAGTATGTTAGACAACAATCAGGCAATAGTCAGTATGTTAGACAACAATCAGGGAATATTCAGTATGTTAGACAACAATCAGGGAATAGTCAGTATGTTAGACAACAACCAGGGAATAGTCAGTATGTTAGACAACAATCAGGGAATAGTCAGTATGTTAGACAACAATTACGGAATAGTCAGTATGTTAGACAACAATCAGGGAATAGTCAGTATGTTAGACAACAATCAGGGAGTAGTCAGTATGTTAGACAACAATCAGGGAATAGTCAGTATGTTAGACAACAATCAGGCAATAGTCAGTATGTTAGACAACAATCAGGGAGTAGTCAGTATGTTAGACAACAACCAGAGAATAGTCAGTATGTTAATAGTTAGTATGTTAGACAACAATCAAGGAATAGTCAGTATGTTAGACAACAATTAGGGAATAGTCAGTATGTTATACAACAACCAGGGAATAGTCAGTATGTTAGACAACAATCAGGGAATAGTCAGTATGTTAGACAACAATCAGGGAATAGTCAGTATGTTAGACAACAATCAGGCAATAGTCAGTATGTTAGACAACAATCAGGGAATAGTCAGTATGTTAGACAACAATCAGGGAGTAGTCAGTATGTTAGACAACAATCAGGGAATAGTCAGTATGTTAGACACTCAAACCATAAACCATGAAATCAGGGAATAGTCATCAGTGATTAGTTAAAGTGTTAGTCAAAAATGAGGAAATAGTCAGTATAGTGTTCAGACAAAAGTCAGGGAACAGTCAGTACGTTTCTCAAGAACCAGGGAACACTAACATACAGTCAGTATGTTAGACAAAAAACAGGGCCTAGTAAAAATAGAATGAGGGAATATGCAGCAGCTGTAGTCAAAATAAGAGAAGTTAGTACATTTTAAATATGCTGGAGAAGAATTGAAAAAGTGTGTTCCGTACAGGCAAAAATCAGGGTATTGTTAGTATGTCAGACAAGAATTCGGTAATAGTAAATACTTAGTAAGGAGGAAGAGTCAGGAAAAAGAAAGCTGGTTAATCATGACAATGTTTTATTTGAATGTTTCAGCTGAAAGTAAGAAGACACACAACAACAGGACATCTTTTATACTTCACAGCTTGGACAAATAATCAACTTAGAAAGACATTTTGCATTTGCACACACTTGACCACTATTTACTTGTTGTCATTTGGGGTGTTGCTCGCCCAGGTACATCCTGTGCTTGTTGGAGCCGGTGGAGGAGTGGGAGATGTCCCCCAGAGAGGAGGTGTGGACAGAGTCCGAGGTCATGACCTGGTTTTTGCGACCGCCGGGCGTGGTGGAGCGGCTCCAGTCTGAACACAGAGAGGTCAGGGGAACATGTGTCGCCTCATTAAACACACGGCCTGGGGAGGAAAGGTACCTGACACCTGACGGAGTCTTAAAGGTCCACAGCCCAGGTGGAGCCGCCATTGTTTGCGCACGTTTTCCTTCATCAGGCAGTGGAAGAAGAAGACCAGGAAGCCTGTGGGCAGCACAAGGAACATTTGGAAATCACACAAAGTCCACAAAAGGAGAGGAATCCATTTGGCAGCGGTTGTCAAAGTTGATTTGCAAAGAAGGTTACGTAAACCCAGCTCACTGACGCCTTAAGAGCCGCACCGGACAGCGGGCAACAAGCATCTCATCTGAAGGGGTTGTGAGGTTTTGGCTGGACTGCATTACACCACGAGTACCCCCCTTTTCTGCCAAGCTGCTACTAAGATACTGTATTAACCAAGTTTCTTCCAAGTACTATTATCACTGGAGGACGAGAGAAGGGGTTCTTAACTGTTGTGACCTCTGGGCCCAATTTTTCACTCCAAAAAAGGCCCGGGACACACTCAAATATTAAAATTAGTCATTTTGTGCTTGATTTTAATCATATTCAATTATCATGTCTCTTTATTTAACACATGAGCCTTCGACTAAGGTCAGTTTTGTGAGAAAAAGAAATACACAAAATGTATTTACACACAATTATGTTTTGCAAAAATAGATACATTAGATGAATAACAAATGTGTTTCTTAACTCAACTGTCCAGGAAGTGAACGAGCAAACGAAAACACAGCTTCTCCATTTTAGTCATCATTTTTGCGCTTAAAGAAACTTCTCAATGACTCTGTCTGTTTGATATTGTCGTTACTGCCCCAAGTGGTGGGGAAGTGTATTACAACTGAGTAGCACTGAGGCCCATACGGACCACAGCTGAGAAACACATATTTATAACAATGGGCCATATATATATATATATATATATATATATATATATATATATATATATATATATATATATATATATATATATATATATATATATATATATATATATATATATATATATATATATATATATATATATATATATATATATATATATATATATATATATATATATATATATATATATATATATATATGTATATGTGTGTGTGTGTATGTGTATAGCTGTATGTATATATGTGTATATATATATATATATATATATATAGTTACAATTACATATATATTTATATATATGTGTGTGTATATACTGTATATGTATATTATTTGGATGTATTATTAAATATTAATTATTATTATTATTTGTGTAGTTATGATTATTGTTATTACAGTATTAGTACAGAATAATACAGTATGTTATTATCATGGCTGGCCACATGAAGTGCTCCATGGCATACATACCTTCAATACTTCCTGTGTTTACCTTCAATACTTCCTGTGTTTATCTTCAGTACGTCCTGTGTTTACCTTCAATACTTCCTGTGTTTACCTTCAATACTTCCTGTGTTTATCTTCAGTACTTCCTGTGTTTACCTTCAATACTTCCTGTGTTTACCTTCAATACTTCCTGTGTTTATCTTCAGTACTTCCTGTGTTTACCTTCAATACTTCCTGTGTTAACCTTCAATACTTCCTGTGTTTACCTTTAATACTTCCTGTGTTAACCTTCAATACTTCCTGTGTTTACCTTCAATACTTCCTGTGTTTACCTTCAATACTTCCTGTGTTTATCTTCAGTACGTCCTGTGTTTACCTTCAATACTTCCTGTGTTTACCTTCAATACTTCCTGTGTTTATCTTCAGTACTTCCTGTGTTTACCTTCAATACTTCCTGTGTTTACCTTCAATACTTCCTGTGTTTATCTTCAGTACTTCCTGTGTTTACCTTCAATACTTCCTGTGTTAACCTTCAATACTTCCTGTGTTTACCTTTAATACTTCCTGTGTTAACCTTCAATACTTCCTGTGTTTACCTTTAATACTTCCTGTGTTTACCATCAATACCTCCTGTGTTTACCTTCAATAATTCCTGTGTTTACCTTCAGTACTTCCTGTGTTTACCTTCAATACTTCCTGTGTTTACCTTCAATACTTCCTGTGTTTATCTTCAGTACTTCCTGTGTTTACCTTCAATACTTCCTGTGTTTACCTTCAATACTTCCTGTGTTTACCTTCAATACTTCCTGTGTTTACCTTCAATACTTCCTGTGTTTACCCTCAATACCTCCTGTGTTTACCTTCA
This sequence comes from Entelurus aequoreus, assembly GCF_033978785.1. NCBI lineage: Eukaryota > Metazoa > Chordata > Actinopteri > Syngnathiformes > Syngnathidae > Entelurus > Entelurus aequoreus. Next base: position 929,334 of record NC_084734.1, read on the forward strand.
ATACTTCCTGTGTTTACCTTCAATACTTCCTGTGTTTACCTTTAATACTTCCTGTGTTTACCTTCAATACTTCTTGTGTTTACCTTTAATACCTCCTGTGTTGACTTTCAATACTTCCTGTGTTTATCTTCAGTACTTCCTGTGTTTACCTTCAATACTTCCTGTGTTAACCTTCAATACTTCCTGTGTTAACCTTCAATACTTCCTGTGTTAACCTTCAATACTTCCTGTGTTTACCTTTAATACTTCCTGTGTTCACCCTCAATACTTCCTGTGTTTACCTTCAATACTTCCTGTGTTTACCTTCAATACTTCCTGTGTTTACCTTCAATACTTCCTGTGTTTACCTTCAATACTTCCTGTGTTTACCTTTAATACTTCCTGTGTTTACCTTCAATACTTCCTGTGTTTACCTTCAATACTTCCTGTGTTTACCTTTAATACCTCCTGTGTTTACCTTCAATACTTCCTGTGTTTACCTTCAATACTTCCTGTGTTTACCTTCAATACTTCCTGTGTTTACCTTTAATACCTCATGTGTTTACCTTCAATACTTCCTGTGTTTACCTTCAATACTTCCTGTGTTTACCTTCAATACTTCCTGTGTTTACCTTCAATGTTTTCTGTGTTTACCGTCAATACTTCCTGTGTTTACCTTCAATACTTCCTGTGTTTACCTTCAATACTTCCTGTGTTTACCTTGCAAGGTATTACAGATGGTGAACAGGTACATCATCACCACTCTGCCGGGTCCGAAGGAGAAGAAGCCCATCAGCCAGGTGAGGCCCAGCAGCACCGTGAGACTAGCCGCCGCCTTCAAGTCCTGCACGCTGCGGCGGCTGTGGGCCCTCGGCTTGTTGGCGCCCATCCGGCGGATCTGGACCAGGACCACCAGGAACACGCAGGTGTTGCACAAGAGGACCAGAAGCACCAAGGCCACCACCGTCACGTAGAAGAAGACGTCATTCTGAAGCCAGCAGCTAGGGGGCGACACAACAAGTGGGAGGGACTTCATCAAGACTGGAGACTTCATGTGTCACAAGACTTCATGTGTCACAAGACTTCATGTGTCACAAGACTTCATGTGTCACAAGACTTCATGTGTCACAAGACTTAATGTGTCAGAAGACTTCATGTGTCACAAGACTTCATGTGTCAGAAGACTTCATGTGTCACCAGACTTCATGTGTCACAAGACTTCATGTGTCACCAGACTTCATGTGTCAGAAGACTTAATGTGTCAGAAGACTTCATGTGTCACAAGACTTCATGTGTCACAAGACTTCATGTGTCACCAGACTTCATGTGTCACCAGACTTCATGTGTCACAAGACTTCATGTGTCGGAAGACTTCATGTGTCAGAAGACTTCATGTGTCACAAGACTTCATGTGTCAGAAGACTTCATGTGTCAGAAGACTTCATGTGTCACAAGACTTCATGTGTCACAAGACTTCATGTGTCACAAGACTTCATGTGTCACAAGACTTCATGTGTCAGAAGACTTCATGTGTCAGAAGACTTCATGTGTCACAAGACTTCATGTGTCACAAGACTTCATGTGTCACAAGACTTCATGTGTCACAAGACTTCATGTGTCGGAAGACTTCATGTGTCAGAAGACTTCATGTGTCACAAGACTTCATGTGTCAGAAGACTTCATGTGTCAGAAGACTTCATGTGTCACAAGACTTCATGTGTCACAAGACTTCATGTGTCACAAGACTTCATGTGTCACAAGACTTCATGTGTCGGAAGACTTCATGTGTCAGAAGACTTCATGTGTCACAAGACTTCATGTGTCAGAAGACTTCATGTGTCAGAAGACTTCATGTGTCACAAGACTTCATGTGTCACAAGACTTCATGTGTCACAAGACTTCATGTGTCACAAGACTTCGTGTAGTGACCTCATGTGTCAGAAGACTTCATGTGTAGTGACTTCATGTGTCACAAGACTTCATGTGTCAGAAGACTTCATGTGTAGTGATTTCATGTGTTGTGACTTCATGTGTCACAAGACTTCATGCCACAAATGAACAAGTAGATTAATAATCAATTTTTTACAGTTTGTCCCTCATAATGTGTACAAAATAATAGGTGTATAAATGACACAATATGTTACTGCATACGTCAGCATACTAATTAGGAGTCTTTGTTTGTTTACTTACTACTAAAAGACAAGATGTCTATTTTATTGAAGGACTAAATGACAATAATAAACTTATGTTTCATGTACACTAACATGTTTTGTTACAATAAAGACAATAATGACATTTTTTGTGCTCCCCTTTATTTAGAAAAGTATGGAAATACATTTTGGTACCGGTATCAAAATATTGTTATCGGGTCAACAAAACTCTGTGCAAAAAGAAGTATTATTTATATATGTATTATGTGGAGAAAAGCCCAGGCAGGTGTGGGTGTGGACTACTTGTGGGTGTGACTACTTGTGGGTGTGGGTGTGGGTGTGGGTGTGACTACTTGTGGGTGTGGGTGTGGGTGTGACTACTTGTGGGTGTGGGTGTGACTACTTGTGGGTGTGACTACTTGTGGGTGTGACTACTTGTGGGTGTGGGTGTGACTACTTGTGGGTGTGGGTGTGGGTGTGACTACTTGTGGGTGTGGGTGTGACTACTTGTGGGTGTGGGTGTGACTACTTGTGGGTGTGGGTGTGGGTGTGGGTGTGACTACTTGTGGGTGTGGGTGTGACTACTTGTGGGTGTGGGTGTGACTACTTGTGGGTGTGACTACTTGTGGGTGTGGGTGTGACTACTTGTGGGTGTGGGTGTGGGTGTGACTACTTGTGGGTGTGACTACTTGTGGGTGTGGGTGTGACTACTTGTGGGTGTGGGTGTGACTACTTGTGGGTGTGACTACTTGTGGGTGTGGGTGTGACTACTTGTGGGTGTGACTCCTTGTGGGTATGGGTGTGACTACTTGTGGGTGTGGGTGTGACTACTTGTGAGTGTGACTACTTGTGGGTGTGACTACTTGTGGGTCTGGGTGTGACTACTTGTGGGTGTGGGTGTGGGTGTGACTACTTGTGGGTGTGACTCCTTGTGGGTATGGGTGTGACTACTTGTGGGTGTGGGTGTGACTACTTGTGAGTGTGACTACTTGTGGGTGTGACTACTTGTGGGTCTGGGTGTGACTACTTGTGGGTGTGGGTGTGGGTGTGACTACTTGTGGGTGTGACTACTTGTGGGTGTGGGTGTGACTACTTGTGGGTGTGGGTGTGACTACTTGTGGGTGTGACTACTTGTGGGTGTGGGTGTGACTACTTGTGGGTGTGGGTGTGACTACTTGTGGGTGTGGGTGTGACTACTTGTGGGTGTGGGTGTGACTACTTGTGGGTGTGACTACTTGTGGGTGTGGGTGTGACTACTTGTGGGTGTGGGTGTGGGTGTGACTACTTGTGGGTGTGACTACTTGTGGGTGTGGGTGTGACTACTTGTGGGTGTGGGTGTGGGTGTGACTACTTGTGGGTGTGGGTGTGACTACTTGTGAGTGTGACTACTTGTGGGTGTGACTGCTTGTGGGTGTGGGTGTGACTATTGTGGGTGTGACTACTTGTGGGTGTGACTACTTGTGGGTGTGGGTGTGACTACTTGTGGGTGTGGGTGTGACTACTTGTGGGTGTGGGTGTGACTACTTGTGAGTGTGACTACTTGTGGGTGTGGGTGTGACTACTTGTGGGTGTGGGTGTGACTACTTGTGGGTGTGACTACTTGTGGGTGTGGGTGTGACTACTTGTGGGTGTGGGTGTGACTACTTGTGGGTGTGACTACTTGTGGGTGTGGGTGTGACTACTTGTGGGTGTGGGTGTGACCACTTGTGGGTGTGACAAGTGGAGTTTTGGGCAAGACTCACAAGGACTGAGTGGAGTGAAGCAAGGCTGCAGACTGGGAGGATGCTGAGCTGCCGTAAGCATCTTTGTCTACGGCCAGCACCAGGCAGACTACCAGCAGGGGCACACCTGCAAGGACCACACACACCTTTCACAACATTCCTTCATCAAAGGACACAAAGGTGGCAGTCATGTAAATAATGGATGCAGGAATGTTGTGTTTGCATGTCAAAGTCTGGACTAGTTTGTCCCCAACATGAACCTCTCCTGCTTCTCACCACTTGCTTATGGAAGGTCAAGTGGGACAAACTGTAATAAATAAAGATCTTTAAGTGTGTTGAATGAAGTTAATTAAAATTGGGATTAAATACATAGTCAATATATATAAATAATACCCCAGCCCACAGCGCAGAACTTGAGGATGTAGGCGGGCACGTAGGTGTTGAAGATCTTGACCAGGGAGAAGTACATGTGCACCGCCTCCAGGCCCATCCAGGCGAAGGAAGCCAACAGGAAGTAGTGCAGCGTGGCGGCGGTCACGATGCACAGGAAGTAGTTGGAGAAGGACGACAACCACGAGTCCAGCAGGAAGATCAGACTTAGACCCAGCAGGGCGGCTGACAGGTTGATGAGGATTCTAGATGGGTAGTCTCCACGCAGCTTCCTGGTCATTACACAACAACCAGGAAATAGTCAGTATGTTAGACAACAATCAGGGAATAGTCAGTATGTTAGACAACAATCAGGGAATAGTCAGTATGTTAGACATCAATCAGGGAATAGTCAGTATGTTAGACAACAATCAGGGAGTAGTCAGTATGTTAGACAACAATCAGGGAGTAGTCAGTATGTTAGACAACAATCAGGGAATAGTCAGTATGTTAGACAACAATCAGGGAGTAGTCAGTATGTTAGACAACAATCAGGGAATAGTCAGTATGTTAGACAACAATCAGGGAGTAGTCAGCAGAGGTGGGACCAAGTCATTGCTTTGCAAGTCACAAGTAAGTCTCAAGTCTTTGCCCTCAAGTCTCGAGTCAAGTCCCGAGTCAAGACAGGCAAGTGCCGAGTCAAGTCCAAAGTCAAGACTGGAAAGTCTCAAGTCAAGTCACAAGTCATGCATTTTGAGTTTCGAGTCCTTTCAAGTCCTTTTAACCACAGACTAATATTTTTACACAGATTGTGTATGCTTTTAAAAAGTTGTATTTATTTATTAAAACAAGTGCATTTGAAATAGCAGGGAAAAAAAATAGTACTGACATTGCAATTCATAATAGCACTATTAACCAGTCATTTTAATAGTGTAAACAAATTTAAACATTTAACTCATTCCTTTACAGAATAAACACATTTGCAAAAACAAGTGCAACTGTACTTATTTGTACAAAAGTGTTAACATTGTATCTCCATGGCATATTGCATTGTAACTAGTTCCACAGCAGTTTCTATTCTGTTCTTACCTTATCTCATTGATCTCATCTCATACTGTATGTGTGTTGATGTGTGCGTACACATGAAAAACATAACAAATACATGAACATAACAATGAACAGAGTTGTACTTTTTAGATGTCAGGGCCCTATGCAATATGTACACATATTCTTAATATAGTATACATTTTAACTGACCTTTATTTGACTATGTTTGTCTTTTTGTAGGTGGCTAAAATACGCGGTGCTGCTGACCGCCATCTAACGTTACGTTATTGTGTGTGATACATTGACTAACGTAACGTTATGTATAGGTACCTCATGCAACCCTGCTTAAAAAAAATCCCTTGACAAAAAGTATGAATAAGGTAGCGAACTGCAGTGGACGCAACAGATTGCTGTGTTTGCAATGACGTTATAACCACAGACATCTTATAAGTAGACGCAGTATTGGTTGCTGTGACGCGAGCAATTTGCATCTTGAAGTGGTGATGAGGAGCCGGCGAGTAGCCTAAACTGACAGTTGACAGGTAGAAAACAAAGATGCCGGGCTGGTGTTCAGCGTTTTCCTGCTCAAATGAGCGGACTGTTGAAAATAGGAATCGGGGGATTACTTTTCACAAGTAAGATTTAACATTAATGTACTATTGGTTGTATTTTATGAAAATAACATTACCACAGAGTTGAGAAGGAGCAAAGATCTTCAATATTTGAATGTGAAAATCACAAAGAAATCTTCTGGGGGAGGATGACGACCCTACAGGGGTTTGGTTTACAAACTTTCAGCCCCACCTAAAACAAAATTCACCAGCCGCCACTGATTATGATGCATTCTCATTTTAGGCAAAATATAAGACAATACTTTCTTAACAGTATAATTGTAACCAGGAATAAGTCTTCAAGTAACAATATTCAAATACTAACATTGTTGGGTAAGACAGCATTTGGTTTTATTCTGAATCCAGTGAAACAGATTGGTGGTTTTAGCTGATTTGATTGATTGATTGAGACTTTTATTAGTAGGTTGCACAGTGAAGTACATATTCCGTACAATTGACCACTAAATGGTAACACCCGAATAAGTTTTTCAACTTGTTTAAGTCGGGGTCCACTTAAATTGATTCATGATACAGATATATACTATCATATATACTATCATCATAATACAGTCATCACACAAGATAATCACATTGAATTATTTACATTATTTACAATCAGGGGTGTGGAGGGAGGGGGGGTGGATATAAAGACTTTCAGGTGTTTATATATGTTTAAGTATTTGGCAGACGCTTTTATCCAAAGCGACATACATAAAAAATACATATATAACAATGACTGTAAACATGATCATTTAAGGGAAGAATGTAATACAAAATATCAATACAAAGTGTCAAGACAGAATAAACTCTGCTGTTGCAGCAACAGAGATACAGTCTATAAGATATATAGATATCTAATGTATTCATACATTGTTTATGTAGGATATACACATGTATATATAACCTCATCATATTGTTTCTTCAATTTAAAAATAGCTGACCGTTTTTTTTCCCCCTTCTCTGGGGATTATATTCCCAGTTTTGATCTCGGACGTCTGGTCACTTATAGCGTATAAGAATAGTATATTACTGTTAAGCAAACTATGAATAATAAAACACGCCAAAACATGTGTCCTTTATCATAGGTACACGTATGACAACAAAGCGCGTGAAAATCAGAGGTATTCAGTGAGGTAAAATGAATTAAATGCACTGACAGTTCATTGCTCCTGCCAAATAAATTGCACTGAGTGGAGCGGATCACCACTCCAAGATGGCGGCCCCGCGTCTCGTCTGCGCCTGTAGGCAGTAGCGCTCCATGCTGCGTACCCTTAGAACATGTCTATGGTTATAACGTTAGCAGTGAGTTTACAGCCTCACTGATTTAACTACACAGCAAATAAAAGTCACGTTACTTAGCCAATAAACGTTAGCTTACATTCAAAACTTACCCTTCTTTGTGCATCTTCAAATGTCGAACGAAGTTGGAAGTTGTTACGTCTCCGTCTATAATATTCGAACTGCATGATTTGCATAGGGCTAGTCGTTTTTTGATGACCGAGTCGTAGTTTTAATACCCGAACGAAATTAACTTTGGCATAATTGTTTCTCACTGCCGCATTGTTTGACAATTCTTCTTCATTGGTTGTCCTGCAATTTGATTGGATGAGAGCTGTGTGATGAAAACAGCGTAGATCTAATTTGATTGGCTGTTGGACTGAGAGCACACCAGCTGACAGGAACAACACGCTGATAGACACAGACGAAGAAAAGGAAAAATACGGAGCGGCGCGCTCCCAAATAACTTTTTAATCTTTGGGTTTTGGGGAAAGTAGCAAGTCATGTCAAGTCAAAAGGCTCAAGTCCAAGTGAAGTCACAAGTCATTGATGTTAAAGTCTAAGTCGAGTTGCAAGTCTCTTTACAATTTGTCAAGTCGAGTCCAAAGTCATCAAATTCATGACTCGAGTCGGACTCGAGTCCAAGTCATGTGACTCGAGTCCACACCTCTGGTAGTCAGTATGTTAGACAACAATCAGGGAGTAGTCAGTATGTTAGACAACAATCAGGGAATAGTTAGTATGTTAGACAACAATCAGGGAATAGTCAGTATGTTAGACATCAATCAGGGAATAGTCAGTATGTTAGACAACAATCAGGGAATAGTCAGTATGTTAGACAACAATCAGGGAGTAGTCGGTATGTTAGACAACAATCAGGGAATAGTCAGTATGTTAGACAACAATCAGGGAGTACTCAGTATGTTAGACCACAATCAGGGTATAGTCAGTATGTTAGACAACAATCAGGGAATAGTCAGTATGTTAGACAACAATCAGGGAATAGTCAGTATGTTAGACAACAATCAGGGAATAGTCAGTATGTTAGACAACAATCAGGGAATAGTCAGTATTTTAGACAACAATCAGGGAGTAGTCAGTATGTTAGACAACAATCAGGGAGTAGTCAGTATGTTAGACCACAATCAGGGTATAGTCAGTATGTTAGACAACAATCAGGGAATAGTCAGTATGTTAGACAACAACCAGGGAATAGTCAGTATGTTAGACAACAATCAGGGAATAGTCAGTATGTTAGACAACAACCAGGGAATAGTCAGTATGTTAGACAACGATCAGGGAATAGTCAGTATGTTAGACAACAACCAGGCAATAGTCGGTATGTTAGACAACAATCAGGGAATAGTCAGTATGTTAGACAACAATCAGGGAATAGTCAGTATGTTAGACAACAACCAGGCAATAGTCGGTATGTTAGACAACAATCAGGGAATAGTCAGTATGTTAGACAACAATCAGGGAATAGTCAGTATGTTAGACAACAATCAGGGAATAGTCAGTATGTTAGACAACAACCAGGCAATAGTCGGTATGTTAGACAACAATCAGGGAATAGTCAGTATGTTAGACAACAATCAGGGAATAGTCAGTATGTTAGACAACAATCAGGGAGTAGTCAGTATGTTAGACAACAATCAGGGAATAGTCAGTATGTTAGACAACAATCAGGGAATAGTCGGTATGTTAGACAACAATCAGGGAATAGTCAGTATGTTAGACAACAATCAGGGAATAGTCAGTATGTTAGACAACAATCAGGGAATAGTCAGTATGTTAGACAACAACCAGGCAATAGTCGGTATGTTAGACAACAATCAGGGAATAGTCAGTATGTTAGACAACAATCAGGGAGTAGTCAGTATGTTAGACAACAATCAGGGAATAGTCAGTATGTTAGACAACAACCAGGCAATAGTCGGTATGTTAGACAACAATCAGGGAATAGTCAGTATGTTAGACAACAATCAGGGAATAGTCAGTATGTTAGACAACAATCAGGGAATAGTCAGTATGTTAGACAACAACCAGGCAATAGTCGGTATGTTAGACAACAATCAGGGAATAGTCAGTATGTTAGACAACAATCAGGGAGTAGTCAGTATGTTAGACAACAATCAGGGAATAGTCAGTATGTTAGACAACAATCAGGGAGTAGCCAGTATGTTAGACAACAACCAGGGAATAGTCAGTATGTTAGACAACAGTCAGCCATAAAGTAGACATGTGTCACTTACTGAAAAGAGAGGTAAATAAGGAGTGTGATGCCCAGAAAGATGGAGGATACACCCCATGGAGGATAAACCACTTACTGAAAAGAGAGGTAAGTGAGGAGTGTGATGCCCAGAAAGATGGAGGATACACCACAACCCATGTAGGAGAGGACAGTTAAAATGTCGTTGTCGGCTTCACTGATGGCTTCTCTGGACACGTCCTAAAAATCAAAACACATCCAAGACTTTGACCTTCTTTAAAACAACATTACACCTATTTATCAGTGGTGTGCCAGCAAGACCTTCTCTGCTGGCCTAACTTCACCAGAAATCATCATCATAATTAAAGATAAAAGTCATTTTTAATGGACGTTCCCTAAATATGTCAAAGTATTGATGATGTCTTCATGTCATCTTATGCTCCTTCCACTGCTGTTGTTTTTACCTTATAGAGTTTGCATCCAATCAGAGTTCAGCTAGCTTATGTTGCCATGCTGTACCAAATCTGCCTTCAGAATCAACAATGTGTGTGCACTGTAAGTGAACGGCCACATACAGTTGATAGATCATTGCCATAGCCAATCAGATCAGCAGTTGTTGTCGGTAAGACCTTCTAGCTGGCCTCACCTTGAATGTTACATTTACACCTCCTGTGATTGGATACTCGCTGGGACCGTTAGCGGGTGAATTTGAGAACACATACAGTTGATAGACAGTTGCGATAGCCAATCAGATCACAAGTAGTTGACAGTAGCCTATCTAGGTAGCCTGATGTTAACGAGACTGTGATTGGATACTCACTTGTCACTCCAAAGTGAGTATCCAATCACAAGTTGCGAAGAAGACGCTGATGAGGTGTCAGATATATATTGGCAAGGCCATTTTCAAGAAGGGTATTTCAAGAGAAACCACATCTTGTGAGACCATGAAATGGGGAAATGCTCGCCGCCACTTCCACCAATCAAGTGACCGCGAGCGGCACCACTAGCTTATACGCAGGCCAATGGCTTCTACAAATTGTGAGTTCAAATATTTTATTTCTTTATTTTTTCATGTTTAATATGTTTTTTGCAATTTTGATTTTGACAGTACCAGATAAGGTACATGTTTTAATTGCTGATGCGGGTTTATCGATTTTTAAATGTGCCAGAAAATAACCCGTTTTGTACACTGTGTCATGATCTGTGGTCTGGATGATGTTTTTGTTATTTTCTCTTTGTTTTGGACTCTTTTAGTTCCCGTTTGCGCTCCCTTGTTTGTTTAGTTACCATGGCGACTTATTAGTTTCACCTGCCTCATGTGTTCGGGACACGCACTTGCTCTAATTAAGAGACTATTATTTAAGCCTGTCTTTGCCAGTTAGTCGGCCTGGCAACATTTCTCTTTTCATGCTCGTTCTATGCCTTTGCTTCATTCATGCCACAGTAAGTCTTGTCCGTTCTATGTCCATAGTTTGGTTAGTTGTTTTCTATGTCCACAGTTCAGTCTAAGTGTTAGCGTATGTTTCCTGCGTTAAGTTTTATGTTCCTTAGCCTCTCGTGCAATCGGCACGCTTTCCTTTCGTTTTCGTTCCTGTCTTTTGTCCTGTGTAGTTAGATTAATAATAAATATGTTCCTACCTGCTACCTTTTGTCCGGAAAAGTCCGATTGCATCCCGAGAGAACAATCCTCGCAGTAAGTTGCGAAAACCCCCTCGTCGTGACACTGTTGATGTGCTTCAATGTGTTTGTGTGTAGTATTTCTCCAGCAATGGTCATGTGGTGACATCAAAGATGCTATTTGGAGAGGTCATCATTGAAGTGGACATCACTGAAGGCCTAGGTGGGAAACGCACGGCCCGCCACTGACTTTTATACACAACTCCAACATCTGTAAGATCAGTTGGGATCAATAGAATTCTTCCATGAGATCAAAGTGCTACAATATTGATTTACTACGAACGATTAATTTTGATCTTTGTCATTATTATTATATTATTGATGGCTTTTTCTGACATTTGCCTATTGAAGAGTCAAATATATTTTTACTATGAATCACAAATATGATTTAAATAAATCTACAGTATAGATATAGTGATAAATATATCTGCACACACCTCATACGATTGTTCAAATGCACAATAGCGCATACACTTTTTTTTTTCTTTTTTCCTTCCCCTTCCTCTTTCGCCCTCGTTCCTCCCTTTCCTTTCCATCCCTTTCTTCCCACATGGTGATCCATAATATAGTAAAGAAGTTGTCAGGCTTGTCCCTGGCAGTTTGGTTATGTTTTAGTTTTCCCTCTGTGTTTGTCTTGATTTCCTGTCAGCGCTTTTATTTTGGTTGCTTCCTGCTGGTCTCCCTGAGCGCTGTTTTCCCTCAGCTGTGGCTGATTGGCACCTGGCCACACCTGGTGTTAATCAGCCAGATGCTATTTAAACCTGCCTTGCCAGCCAGTCTGTGCTGGAGTATTGTCATGAATACTTGTCGATGTCCATGTCCGTGTACTTGTATCCTGTAGCTGTTTGCAGTGTGCTGTCTTTTCGTTCCTTTGTTCCTAGTTCCTGTTTGCTGGATCCTATTTCCCCCTTTTCCAGTTTGGCTGTTCCTGGTTCCTGGTTTGTGTTTTTTCTTCGTATTTTCGACATTAAATCATGTTTTCCTGCACCAATGCTGCCTTCTCTGCATCTTGGGGTTCGTCACCAACACCGTGTAACAGAATACTCCAGCCTAACACGAACCCCGCAGAGATTTCTATGGCAGAGAGGCTTAACAATGCTTTAACATTGATGGCCGAATCGAGGAAAAACTAAAACATAACCAAACTGTCAGGGACAAGCCTGACAGAAGTCATTGTATAAATATATATGTACGATGAAGTTAATAATGTATATAAACATTATACTCTCATGTTCCACGTCTATTAATGGTACTTATTACTACTCACAGCACATCTCTGTACTTACATATAGTCTTATTTTGAAACATTTCTTAAAACACCCGTTTGATATAGTACAAGCAGGTCAGATAAGTAAGAAGGTTCAAGGCCATTAAGACATTTAAAAACTAAACATCGAACTTTAAGATCCACCCTGTAGCAGACAGGGAGCCAATGCAGCGACTTTAAAACTGGTGTAATGTGCGCCCGCCCTCTGGTCCTCGTCAGCACGCGTGAGTTTTGTAATAATTGTAGACTTCTGATGTTCTTTTTGGGAGAGACCAGAGATTATTACCATAGTCTAAAGCAGTGGTCCCCAACCTTTTTGTAGCTGCGGACCGGTCAACGCTTGAAAATTGTGTGTGTGGGGGTGGGGGTGTATTTAAAAACTTTTTTTTTTTTTTTTTTTTTTTTTACATAAATAAATACAATCATGTGTGCTTACGGACTGTATCCCTGCAGACTGTATTGATATATAATGTATATATTGTGTTTTTATGTTGACTTCATTAAAAAAAAAATAAAAAAAAAAATTTTTTTTTTTTATTTTTTTTTAAATTTCTTGTGCGGTCCTTTAGACCACTGGTCTAAAGGACAGGAAATAAAAGCACGCATTAGCACCTCCGTGTTGTGTAGTTGTGTAAGTATTAGACCCTCCAGGTGCGCCTGATGTTGTGTTTGTGTTGCACAGGGGTGTTGTTGATTCTCTCTGAACGAAAAGTAGACATTTGACTCACCAGGAGCACAGCGAAGTGTGTGAGGTGTTCACAAAGACAGCTGGTCTGAGAAGGAGAAATACTCCGTGTTTCACAACCCACGCTGCTCCATCCACCCTGGCCTCCTGACACACACACACACACACACACACACACACACACGCACACACACACACACGGTGACTTATCAGCAGGCCGACCAATCCTTGCACCTTTATTGAAGTCTTCCTTCGATCCAACAGCAAACATCAGAGATACAAGCTCACCGTTGTCCTGGAAATCCCAAAAGACACACTTCACCCTGTCGTCCGGCTGACAAAATGACAAAAAAATGTGCGTTAAAATAGGATATGTACAAATATGATAGTAAAGTGATAGCAAAGAAGCAGTTAGTGAAATAAATAATAATACAGAAGTGACAATGAGCATTATTACACTACAAATGGATCAATACAGATACCAATAGAAATATCCCTATTGATAATGAACAATACCAATAATTGACCTCTATTATCAACAATACAGTTGTTCAAATGCAACAATACATATACGTCATGATCACTGGAGATACAAAAGAAAGCCGAAAAATGGAGGGGAAGGAAGAGAAGCCACCGATATTAACCTTGTAGATTGTTATAGTACTAATGTCAGTGTGCCATGTGTTACCCAACATGGAGGTTTTTACCCGTTTGTCCTGTCGATGGCGCAGCGTGACCACCACCCTGTCGCCGTGGTCCAGGTTGTTGACGTGGCTGCCGTTGATGCTGGCGGACACGACGTAGGAGTTCAAGGACAAGTCGCCGGGTGTCGACGTGTTGGCGGTTTGCGGGTCCTGTTGAGAATGTGGACAAGCTGATTGATGAACAGATCGGGACATCAAACGTTGTACAGAATGGAAGGAATGCTCCACAGAGTATTTTGTTGATAACACCAATATTTTATTGACCATCTATTATGTAGGTGGGCATCTCAGTGTGTGTTCAGGGGACTTCTGAGTACAAAAACCTTGGTCAAAGATTGTTTGTGTGACAGGAGCGCATTTACATTCTTGACCCTTTCATACCGAGTGGTCTCTACAGTGGACGGATATTCAAAAGCTGTTTCCCCCTAAACCTTTGAGTTTGAGTTTGAGTTTGAGTTTATTTGGAACATGCAAGCATACGACATGATACATCACAATTTCCAGTTTCTCTTTTCAACATGTTCGAAAAGGAGTAGGAAGAAGCAGAGCTTATTTAATCCTACCCCTTTTCTTTTACACAACAGTTTCTAAAACTTTTGTTCACTTTCTGTTCTCAATTTATTCACAATATACTCCATAAGTAATCACAATAAAAATGAATAAATAATAATTGGTGAAGTAAGTTACATTTCATATGATGAGATAAGTAAGATTATTTTGAGAGTGAAAGAATGGATGAATTAAATAAATTCAGCATTCTTCTTCTTTGTACTTTGTAAACACTTTAAGTGTGAAGAGTTTCTTGAAGTGGATCATATTAGTACATTGTTTGATTGCTTTGCTTAATCCATTCCATCATTTAATTCCACATACTGATATACTGAAGGTCTTAAGTGTTGTACGTGCAAACAAATGTTTTAAATTACATTTCTCTGTAAGATTATATGTCTCCTCTTTTTTTGAGAAGAATTGTTGTATATTCTTGGGTAGCAGGTTATAGTTTGCTGTGTGCATAATTTTAGCTGTTTGCAAATTCACTATGTCGTGGAATTTCAGTATTTTTGATTCAATAAATAAAGGGTTTGTATGTTGTCTATATCCAACATGATGTATTATTCTAACTGATCTTTTTTTGTAACACCGTTAATGAATGAAGTGTACTTTTGTAATTATTTCCCCATATTTCTACACAGTAGCTCAGATATGTAACACTAGTGAGCAGTAGAGAATATGAAGTCATTTTTGGTCTAGAACAGGGGTCGGCAACCCGCGGCTCTAGATCTTTAGCGCCGCCCTAGTGGCTCTCTGAAGCTTTTTCAAAAATGTATGAAAAATAGAAAAAGATGAGGGGGAAAAAAATAAATTTTTGTATTAATATGGTTTCTGTAGGAGGACAAACATGACACAAACCTCCCTAATTGTTATAAAGCACACTGTTTGTATTAAACATGCTTCACTGATTCGAGTATTTGGCGAGCGCCGTTTTGTCCTACTAATTTTGGCGGTCCTTGAACTCACCTTAGTTTGTTTCCATTTATAACTTTCTCCGACTTTCTAGGACGTGTTTTATGCCACTTCTTTTCCTGTCTCATTTTGTCCACCAAACTTTTGACGTTGTGCGTGAATACACAAAGGTGAGTTTTGTTGATGTTATTGACTTGTGTGGAGTGCTAATCAAACATATTTGGTCACTGCATGACTGCAAGCTAATCGATGCTAACATGCTATTTAGGCTAGCTATATATACATATTGCATCATTATGCCTCATTTGTAGCTATATTTGAGCTCATTTAGTTTCCTTTAAGTCATCTCAATTCAATGTATATCTCATGACACGTACACTATCTGTATGTAATATGGTTTCTAATTTGTTGCGGCTCCAGACAGATTTGTTTTTGTATTTTGGTCCAATATGGCTCTTTCAACATTTTGGGTTGCCGACCCCTGGTCTAGAACATGTTTTGCTTTATTCATTATTGACGTGTTTCTTGCAACTTTATGTTGTATATTTTTTTACGTGAGATTTCCAGTTCAATTTATCATCAATCATTATACCTAGAAATTTGGTTTCATTTACTCTTTCAATTTCTATTCCGTCTATTTGTATTTGTGTTTGACTTTCTCTTCTACTGTCACCAAATAGCATTATTTTAGTTTTACTGAGATTTAACGATAGTCTGTTTTTGTCAAACCATCTTTTTAATTTGTGAATTTCTTCTGTTATTATTTGTATCATCTCCTGTGTGTTCTCTCCTGAACAAAACGCTGTTGTATCATCCGCAAATAATACTCACTTTAAATCTTTTGTAACTTTACAAATGTCATTTATATAGAGATTGAATAATTTTGGTCCTAGTATTGATCCCTGAGGTACACCACAGGATATATTTAGTGTTGTAGACGCTAAATATAAAAAGACGTTTGAGTCTTGACTAGGGTTGCAAAATTCTGGGAATATTCAAAGTTGGAAACTTTCCATGGGAATTAACCGGAATAAATGGAGATTAACGGGAAATTAATGGGAATAAACATTGAATGCAACATGCTAGATCTTGCAGCGTGATTATTAGCTAAAACAACCTGATTTAATACAAATTCAGTAGAAATTTAACCCTGCACTGTGCATTCCTCAACAGCCATACTAAGTTGCTACAATAGACACTAGTGTTGTAAAGTGTTCTAACTCCTCAAGAATGACTACTAAACAATTGACAGCAGCACCTTAGTTACATAAGTCACATTACGGAAAATGCAAAAATAAAGAGGACCTGAAAGGGAGCTTTGAGGAACACCTCAGTTATGTATTTTACAAGTTTGGACCCCAGTGTTTCTACGTTTGCTAGAGAGGCTCAAATGTTCATCCAAAGATCTTCCAATGTGTTCATAGCGCTCCTACTTCCTCCAATCAACAGGACGTGACAATATTCTTCCTTTTTCAAATGTTTTTATTTGATTTCTTAGAAATGGCTGTGATGATCATGTAAATGAGGGATTTCTAATCACCGTTACGTTGGTAATATTGATACTGTTGTTGATATTATTCATTGTTGTTTGACTACTTTTGGATTGTTTTGTGTCATGTTTGTGTGTCCTCTCAATTGCTCTGTTGATTGCCGTCCTGAATGTTGCTGGGCCGCTTTGCTTTTGGAATTGTATTTGTTGCTGCTGACAGAAGCACGTTGTGTATACGTGATATCATTTCATAGTTGGTTAGAAGAAATAAATATATATAAGTTCATATTTACATATAATGTGATTAAAAATGTATTTCCTTTGGTTTTTAGTCATTCAAGTATGTGTTAACTTTATTTTTGCTACAAAACCCATGTCAATCGGAGGGCAACATATTTTTTGTTCCGGTTTGGTCACATTGTTGGGGGGAATTACTATGTGACGGAATAAAGGAAGCAGTATGACACAGCAAGCATTCGATGGAAGAGGTTATTTCTTTATTCCCTCGGAGTTTGTGAGGCCAATGAGGTGTGATTCTTTCTGACAATGTACGTGACATCAATGTGTTTTCTTTTATTTGATGTCAGACTAATTGTAAGTTCTGTTTTTCTTATTTACGGCATTATTTTGGCATTGTTTTGGCATCGTTGTTAACGAGAAGAAATGTCTGTGTGAGAAAAACGAGCAACTTCAGCCTTGATTAAGACCTCAGAGGGAGTAACAGTATTATTATTGTGTATTTTTTTGTTGGACTGATTCATTAAAAATGAATAAAAAAGAGCACAATAGCGTTGTAGAAACGTGCTGCAAAAATGTTTGTCTAACAAGTTTTGACCTAAACTCGGGGGCCAGGATGGTGTTAGTCCGTTGAATAGTGACTACTACACCAAACCCCGTTTCCATATGAGTTGGGAAATTGTGTTAGATGTAAATATAAACGGAATACAATGATTTGCAAATCATTTTCAACCCATATTCAGTTGAATATTGTCAATTTGTGGACTATGGGTTGTTTGTTTTCCCGGGATGCAAGAAAAGCTGGACCGGACATGGCGTGAGGGTAAATACATATTTTATTTTAAACACTAACAGACTACGAAAAAGGAAGCAAACAGAAGGTGCGCACAACGGCGGAGAAAAAACTTGACTAATGAAGCAAAACTTGCACAAAGGCCGAAACTGCGAACTATAAACAAAAACTTACTTGGCATGGAACAGCATGAAAACTATGGCATGGAACTATGGCTTCGAATGAAAGGTAGCAGGGGTAGAAAGGATATCAGAAGTAGCTTGGTATGATATGATAATGTCACCAGGACCATCAGCTGAAACAGACAGGCTTAAATAGCAGTGACATGATCAGTGACAGGTGTGCGAGTGCAAAGCCTGAGACAGGTGCGTGACATGACAGGTGAAAACTAATGGGTTGCTATGGTGACAAAACAAACAACAGTGCACAAAGAGTCCAAAAACAAAACCGAACATAACTAAAACCAAACATGATCACACAGACATGACAAATATGCTACAAAGACAACATATTTGATGTTCAAACTCATAAACTTTATTTTTTTTTTGCAAATAATAATTCACTTAGAATTTCATGGCTGCAACACGTGCCAAAGTAGTTGGGAAAGGGCATGTTCACCACTGTGTTACATGGCCTTTCCTTTTAACAACACTCAGTAAAGGTTTGGGAACTGAGGAGACACATTTTTGAAGTGGAATTCTTTCCCATTCTTGCTTGATGTACAGCTTAAGTTGTTCAACAGTCCGGGGGTCTCCCTTCTACTATTTTAGGCTTCACACATTTTCAATGTCTGGACTACAGGCAGGCCAGTCTAGTACCCGCACTCTTTTACTATGAAGCCACGTTGATGTAACACGTGGCTTGGCATTGTCTTGCTGAAATAAGCAGGGGCGTCCATGGTAACGTTGCTTGGATGGCAACATATGTTGCTCCAAAAGCTGTATGTACCTTTCAGCATTAATGGTGCCTTCACAGATGTGTAAGTTACCCATGTCTTGGCCACTAATACACCCCCATACCATCACACATGCTGCTTTTTACACTTTCACCCTAGAACAGTCCGGATGGTTCTTTTCCTCTTTGGTCACGACGTCCACAATATCAAAAAAACAATTTGAAATGTGGACTCCTCAGACCACAGAACACTTTTCCACTTTGTATCAGTCCATCTTAGATGAGCTCAGGCCCAGCGAAGCCGACGGCGTTTCCGGGTGTTGTTGATAAACGGTTTCCGCCTCGCATAGGAGAGTTTTAACTTGCACTTACAGATGTAGCGACCAACTGTAGTTATTGACAGTGGGTTTCTGAAGTGTTCCTGAGCCCATGTGGTGATATCCTTTACACACTGATGTGGCTTGTCGATGCAGTACAGCCTGAGGGATGGAAGGTCACGGGCTTAGCTGCTTACGTGCAGTCATTTCTCCAGATTCTCTGAACCCTTTGATGATATTACGGAGCGTAGATGGTGAAATCCCTAAATTCCTTGCAATAGCTGCTTGAGAAAGGTTGTTCTTAAACTGTTCAACAATTTGCTCAGGCATTTGTTGACAAAGTGGTGACCCTCGCCCCATCCTTGTTTGTGAATGACTGAGCATTTCATGGAATCTACTTTTATACCCAATCATGGCACCCACCTGTTCCCAATTAGCCTGCACACCTGTGGGATGTTCCAAATAAGTGTTTGATGAGCATTCCTCAACTTTATCAGTATTTATTGCCACCTTTCCCAACTTCTTTGCCACGTGTTGCTGCCATCAAATTCTAAAGGTAATGATTATTTGCACAAAAAAAAAATGTTTATGAGTTTGAACATCAAATATGTTGTCTTTGTAGCATATTCAACTGAATATGGCTTGAAAATGATTTGAAAATCATTGTATTCCGTTTATATTTACATCTAACACAATTTCCCAACTCATATGGAAACGGGGTTTGTGCACTGCAAAAAGTGAAATCTAAGTAAGATGAAATATGTCAAATAAGGGTGATATTTGCTTATTTTCTGTCTGATAAGATCATTCTTCTCACTAAGCAGATTTTATGTTCGAGTGTTTTACTTGTTTGAAGTGTTTTGGTCCTAAATGATGTCAGTAAGATATTACAGCTTGTTGCTGAGATTTGATGAGCTATATTGAGTAAAACATGCTTGAAACTAGAATATCAACTGTTGCAAAGCTGTGTCATCAACACTCACAAGTAGAAAACAACTTTGTTAAAGTCATAATTTCTTACTTCAAGCATGAAAAAAAAAATCATGATGCTGAGCGCATATCATGATGTCAAGATAATGGCACTAGTATTTACTTCATTTAAGAATATTCTTCAACATATTGAGCAAAAAGGTCTAAAACAAAAATTTTCTACCAAGAAAAGTGCAATTGTTGTTAGTGAGAATATACTTATTTGAAGGTATTTTAGGCATACTTGCCAACCCTCCCGTTTTTAGCGGGAGACTCCCGGTATTCAGCGCCTCTCCCGATAACCTCCCGGCAGAAATGTTCTCCCGACAAACTCCCGGTATTCAGCCGGAGCTGGAGGCCACGCCCCCTCCAGCTCAATGCGGACCTGAGTGGGGACAGCCTGTTCTCACGTCCGCTTTCCCACAATATAAACAGCTTGCCTGCCCAATGACGTCATAACATCTACGGCTTTTAGAGAGTAGAGTGCACAACTGCGCACACAACAAGGAGACGAAGCGGAAGAACGAGGAAGTTACAGACATGGCGACGCCGTCGACGAGCAAGATGAAGAAATACGCTTGCAAGTTCCAAAACCAATGGAAACAAGAATTTCAGTTCATCCGGGACAGTTCGAAGGGGAAGGGGTATGTTGCCTGTACATTTTGTAGAACAGACTTCTCCATTGAACACGGTGGCCGAAATGATATACTCATTCATGAACGGAGAAGTTAAACAGGGCAATGCTGTCATCTACTGGATAGCCTCCGGAACACTGAAATTCAAGTATTTATTTTATTTATATGTATAATAAAATAAATATATATATATATATATGTAGCATTCACTGAAAGTCAAGTATTTCATATATATATATATATATATATATATATATATATATATATATATATATACTTGAATTTCAGTGTTATATATATATATATATATATATATATATATATATAACACTGAAATTCAAGTATATATATATATATATATATATATATATATATATATATATATATATATATATATATATATATATATATATATAACACTGAAATTCAAGTATTTATTTTATTTATATGTATAATAAAATAAATATATATATATATAGCATTCACTGAAAGTCAAGTATTTCATATATATATATATATATATATATATATATATATATATATATATATATATATATATATATATATATATATATATATGAAATACTTGACTTTCAGTGCTATATATATATATATATATGAAATACTTGACTTTCAGTGAATGCTATATATATATATATTTATTTTATTATACATATAAATAAAATAAATACTTGAATTTCAGTGTTATATATATATATATATATATATATATGAAATACTTGAGTTGGTGAATTCTAGCTGTAAATATACTCTCCTCTTAACCACGCCCTTAACCACGCCCCCAACCACGCCCCCCGCCCCAACCACCACCACCCTCGACCACGCCCCCCCACCTCCCGATATCGGAGGTCTCAAGGTTGGCAAGTACGATTTTAGGGTTCATTGAGGTTAGCTAACTTTACTTGTTTTGGAAAGTCTTGACAAGCCAAATGTTCTTGTTCTATTGGCAGATAATTTTGCTTAGTTCAAATAAAATACCCCTCATTTTTGTATTTTTTTTTTCTTTACAACCCTGTTCTCATTTGCATACCTGGAAGAGGTCTTGCGTTCCGTAGAACTGGAACTGGACCCGAGTTGCATTTCTGGCTCCAGGTGGAAGGAAGTTGTGAAGAGCAGAGGGCAGAGAGATGGTCACGTTTGCACCTGAGATTGGTTTACCCTCAAAACTGCGGTTGACAAACACCTAAATAAGGGCAACAATGGTTTGTCTGCTCGTTGCGTATTAGAAGGATTAGAAGACGACTGAGTTACATTTGGTTCCTGCAGTGATGTAGTGGAGGACGCGCCGAATGTTAAGCCGCCAAACCCGTGGGGGTGCACGTCGATCATGGACAGAGCCAATGAAGGAGCGGTCAAACTCAGTGACTCTCCTGGGAAATCCATGTTGTTTCCCATCCT
This sequence comes from Entelurus aequoreus, assembly GCF_033978785.1. NCBI lineage: Eukaryota > Metazoa > Chordata > Actinopteri > Syngnathiformes > Syngnathidae > Entelurus > Entelurus aequoreus. The sequence goes on from NC_084734.1 coordinate 951,251, forward strand.
GTCCGTCATGGAGAGGACGCTGTTTGACACATAAATGAAGAATAGTTAGTGCATGCAACAATGCCAGCATGTCAAAGACTGTAGTTTTTGGTTGTATTTGTAAATATGATCATGTACTCTAATAGTCTAATAGCTCTATCCATTCATTGGTTCCATTCATCCAGTCATCGAATAAAACACACTTTATAGCTTCAATGCGTCCTTTAGGGAACACAATTGAAATAAACCAATGCGTATTCTTTTTTGTACCACGGAAGCATTACAATTTTAAAAGTGTTAGTTGTGGCTGTAGGCAACTTCCTGACGCATAGTAACTCCACAAGATGGTCAGAAACCAGCAACTTTATCTCTGCATGCGCTGTAAAATGAAAACATTTAAATCTTTATTAATGTTGATAGTAGGGCTGGGCGATATGGCCATTTTTTAATATCGGGATATGTTTAGTCCATGTCACGATACACCGTATATATGTGGATATGTTTCGTCCATGTCACGATACACCATATATATGTGGATATGTTTAGTCCAGCGCAATCCTTATCCTGTTTTCATCCACGTGCATACGGAAATTAATTCCAATACCCAACATATGGAAATTAACTCCAATACCCAACATACAGAAATTAATTCCAATACCCAACATACGGAAATTAACTTCAATACCCAACATATGGAAATTAACTCCAATACCCAACATACGGAAATTAATTCCAATACACAACATATGGAAATTAACTCCAATACCCAACATACGGAAATTAATTCCAATACGCAACATACAGAAATTAACTCTAATACCCAACATACGGAAACTAACTCCAATACCCAAAATACGGAAATTAATTCCAATACCCAACATACGGAAATTAACTCCAATACCCAACATACGGAAATTAATTCCAATACGCAACATACAGAAATTAACTCTAATACCCAACATACGGAAACTAACTCCAATACCCAAAATACGGAAATTAATTCCAATACCCAACATACGGAAATTAATTCCAATACCCAACATACGGAAATTAATTCCAATACCCAACATACGGAAATGAACTCCAATACCCAACATACAGAAATTAACTCCAATACCCAACATACGGAAATTAACTCCAATACCCAACAAATGGAAATTAACTCCAATACCCAACATACGGAAACTAACTCCAATACCCAAAATACGGAAATTAATTCCAATACCCAACATACGGAAATTAACTCCAATACCCAACATACGGAAATCAATTCCAATACCCAACATACGGAAATTAATTCCAATACCCAACATACGGAAATTAACTCTAATACCCAACATACGGAAAGCAACTCCAATACCCAACATACGGAAATTAATTCGGATACCCAACATACGGAAATTAACTCCAATACCCAAAATACGGAAATTAACTCCAATACCCAACATACGGAAATTAATTCCAATACCCAACATACGGAAATTAATTCCAATACCCAACATACGGAAATTAACTCCAATACCCAACAAATGGAAATTAACTCCAATATCCAACATACGGAAACTAACTCCAATACCCAAAATACGGAAATTAATTCCAATACCCAACATACGGAAATTAACTCCAATACCCAACATACGGAAATCAATTCCAATACCCAACGTACGGAAATGAATTCCGATACCCAACATACGGAAATTAACTCCAATACCCAACATACGGAAATTAACTCCAATACCCAACATACGGAAATTAACTCCAATACCCAACATACGGAAATTAACTCCAATACCCAACATACGGAAATTAATTCCAATACCCAACATACGTAAATTAACTCCAATACCCAACATACGGAAACTAACTCCAATACCCAAAATACGTAAATTAATTCCAATACCCAACATACGGAAATTAACTCCAATACCCAACATACGGAAATCAATTCCAATACCCAACATACGGAAATTAATTCCGATACCCAACATACGGAAATTAACTCCAATACCCAACATACGGAAAGCAACTCCAATACCCAACATACGGAAATTAATTCGGATACCCAACATACGGAAATTAACTCCAATACCCAAAATACGGAAATTAACTCCAATACCCAACATACGGAAATTAACTCCAATACCCAAAATACGGAAATTAACTCCAATACCCAACATACGGAAATTAACTCCAATACCCAACATACGGAAATTAACTCCAATACCCAACATACGGAAATTAACTCCAATACCCAACAAACGGAAATTAACTCCAATACCCAACATACGGAAATTAATTCCAATACCCAACATACGGAAATTAACTCCAATACACAACATACGGAAATGAACTCCAATACCCAACATACGGAAATTAACTCCAATACCCAACATATGGAAATTAATTCCAATACCCAACATACGAAATTAATACCAATACCCAACATACGAAAATTAACTCCAATACTAAACAGATGCCCAGCTGGATACAATTTGTCTATCTACCGCCAATTTCTAAAAACACATCCTTTTTTCCTGTAGGGGTTACTTACCTGCCAGCCACTGGAGCAACATCCGTCTCAGAAATCAAGATGTCGGAGAAGACGTGTAAAACTTTGCTGCTGAGTGCTGGCTGGGCGGCACCTAACTCCACCACCTGCTTGAGTTTCTCCACCAGCGTGTTCAGCTCGCCAGACGGAATCTGCGTCGCGTTGCTAAGCTGAGAACTTACCAGATCCTGAATGATGCCCGCGACTTCATCCACGTTATCTGGACATCAGCAAAGGTCATTGTAATGTTGAGTTTATATAGCAGTTACATTGGAGACCCAGCAGCCACGAGACATTGAAGCAACATTGAGAACTTGTTGAATTCAGTCCTGACGTTGAGTTGCAGATATAACGTTGAACCAACATTTAATCAATGTTGAGTTCTGACGTTGTTTTGACATTGAATTTTGGTCATTTCCTAACCAAATTTTCCACAACACAAATACAACGTTGAAACAACATGCTTTTTGACGACGTTTAATCAATGTTCTGACTTTGATACAAGGTAGGTCCAATGTTAGACAACGAGTTTGTCTCAGTTTACAAATAGAATAGTTTTAAAAAACATAAATGCATAACCAACGTTGTATCAATGTCTTGTGCCTGCTGGGCACATTTACGCTTCAACATGTCCAAAAATGGGCAAGTTCTTCAAGCCATGCATGTGAATGCTCCTACCTGTGGTGACAGTGATGTTTTCGAGGTCGGGTATGGTCACAAGTGGGCCGCACTTTGTCATATCTGGTTCAGACCAGCTGGTGTTGTCCGTTTCAATGTGTAATTTACTGAACAGTAGCAAAAAAAATATAATAATACAGTAATAATCATCTTAGCTGATGGCTAGCTAATGGTTTTAATGGCCTCATTGCATGAATTGATTCAAGAGAATGTCTGAGAAATAGGAGATTGAGTGGAACATAAAAGACACCTGCTCAGGTAATTAGGCCACTGAGTTTAATGTGTACAACAGGGCTATTCAACTGGCGGCCCGGGGAGCAAATGACACTGTACCGGCCCCTGAGGTCAGGTCAAAACAAACATTTTGCAGAAGATTTCTAAAAACTCTAGAGTGTTCTTATAGACCAGGGGTTCTTAACCTTTTTTACCTCAGGGCCAAGCAGTTGCAGAGGCAAAAACTCAGACATAGGAGGAGTTCGGAGAAGCCATGGAAAACGACTTCCGCACGGCTTCGAGGCGATTCTGGACCACCATTCGCCGCCTCAGAAGGGGGAAGCAGCGCACTGTTAACACCGTGTATGGTCGGGACGGTCGACTATGAAAGGAATACTTTGATGACCTCTTCACTCCAACCTACACATCTTACAATGAGGACGCAGTGCCTGGGGACTCTGAGGTGGACTCTCATATTTCTGAGGCTGAGGTTGCCGAGGTAGTCAGAAAGCTCCTCGGTGGCAGGGCCCCGGGGGTGGATTAGATCCGCCCAGAGTTCCTTAAGGCTCTGGATGCTGTGGAGCTGTCATGGTTGACAAGACTCTGCAGCATTACATGGACATCGGGGGTGGTGCCTCTGGATTGGGGTGTCCTACCGGTAGGAGACCACTGGGAAGACCCAGGACACGGTGGAGAGACTATGTCTCCCAGCTGGCCTGGCAACGCCTCAGGATTCCTGGGAAGAGCTTGACAAAGTAGCTGGGGAGAGGGAAGTCTGGGCTTCTATGCTTAGGCTGCTGCCCTCGCAACCAGACCTCAGATAAGCAGAAGAAGATGGATGGATGGATAGATGGAGGGTCCCGAGGTCCACTCAAATATCACCACTGAATTAGTAATCTTACTCTTGATCTCCATCATATTCAATAATTATATCGACTCAAAGTTTAACAGTAGGTTTAATTTTAACAAGTCCCCGAAGTACTTGAATTACTCCACTTATGGCAAGATCTCCTCCCCAACGCGGATATGGCACTCCATCCTTTTCTCAGTGAGAACCATGGAATCAGACTTGTAAGTGGTGATTTTCATCCCAGTCGCTTCACACTCAACTGCAAACCGATCCAGTGAGAGTTAAAGATCCTGGTCAGATGAAGTCAGCAGGACCACATCATCTGCAAAAAGCAGAGACCTAATCCTGCGGCCACCAAACCGGATGCCCTCAACGACCTGACTGCGCCTAGAAATTCTGCCCATAAAAGTTTTTAACAGAATCAGTGTCAAAGGGCAGCCCTGGCTGAGTCCAAGCCTTACTGGAAACGTGTCCGACTTACTGCCGGCGATGCGGACCAAGCTCTGACACTGATCATACAGGGAGCAAACTGCCACAATCAGGCAATCCGATACCCCATACTCTTTGAGCACTCTCCACAGGAAAGTCGAATGCCTTCTCCAAGTCCACAAAGCACATATACACTGGTTGGGCAAACTCCCATGCCCCCTGAAGGATCCTGCGGAGAGTATAGAATTGGTCCACAGTTCCACGACCAGGACGAAAACAAAACTGGTTCTCCTGAATCTGAGGTCCGACTATCAGGCGTCGCCTCCTCTCCAGTACACCTGAATAGACCTTACCGGAAGGGCTACGATAGTTGGAACACACCCTCCGGTTCCCCTTTTAAAATAGAGGAACCACCACCCCGGTCTGCCAATCCAGAGGCACCGCCCCAGATGTCCACACAATGCTGCAGAATCTTGTCAACCAAGACAGCCCCACAGCATCCAGAGCCTTAAGGAAGTCTGGGCGGACCTCATCCACCTACTGGGCCCTGCCACAGAGGAGCTTCTTAACTACGTCGGCAACCTCAACCTCAGAAATAGGAGAGTCCACCACAGAGTCCCCAGGCACTGCTTCCTCATTGGAAGACGTGTATGTATATATGTATAATATATTTATACTATAGGTGGGATTGAGGAGGTCTTCGAAGTATTCCCTCCATCGATCCACAACGTCCTGAGTAGAGGTCAGCAGCACACCCTCCCCACCATGCATGGTGTTGACAGTGCACTGCTTACCCCTCCTGAGGGGCGGATGGTGGTCCAGAATCGCTTCGAAGCCGTCAATTTGCTCTACTGGTGCAGTTAATTTACGTGAAAGTGTGAACGCGATCATCTGAACCCTTCGGTACACCAAACAAGTGAACTGAGATCCATCTGAAAGATGCGTTTCTACCACAACTGTCAATATTTGAGTTTTCCAGAAAATATGGGTAATACCGATCCTTTACAATAATTTTCACCAGGCGGTGATATTTTGAGAGCCTGACTTTGCCAGAGAGCTTCTAGTTTTTTCTCAAGACAGTTAAATATGGAAAAACTACTGGCAACTACTCAAAGCAGATGGTGCTGGTAAAGACGGGAAGAATATGTGAGTTTCTCTGGGGAAATGGGAGGATTGACAGGACGGAAGCCCATCAATAACTCATCGTCTTGTTTGCCGAGCGGAAAAAGGGCGAAGAGCAGGAACGTTGTCATATTGCTATGCTGTCGCCATGGAAACAGATTGCTCTGACCGAGGTCAAGCAGACGTGTGAAGTAAATATACCAATATTGAAAATAATCTCCACAACCTTGATAAATGTTGACTGACAGGACTAAGCCTGTTGTGTGACACCACCACTCCGCCTTACTGCATTAATATATTGATCTTTCTTTTTGACAGATTTACCCAGGGTCTCCATGCCCTTTGGACATTCCAAAGGTGAATATATATTTTTTAATTTAATTGAACTCTAACTTACCAAAGGCGGAAGGCTTTCTCCGAAGTTGGCTCCGTGCATCCCATGACTTGGTTGACTTGTGGGAAGGTTTCAGGCCAGACGTATTCTCCATAGATGGTTGACATCATTTCCTCCACACAATTCTGTGGCACTGAATGAAAATAGGATGGTGAATTGGACAAAGTCATACTATTACTCTTTTGTTCTCACTCATCCAGGTCGTTGTGTTCCCAGGGCCTTCAATCGACGGCAACAGGACTGTTTGGTTTGTCTCGTCTTAGATTGGTCAGACGAGGTCTAAGTCTATGAGCAGGAAGTGCTGAAGTCTACTTCAAACATCTTCTAAGACAAACCAAACACTGCGATGGATTGAATGCCCTGAGACTACTCTTTGGTCACTGTCATATTTCTTATTTGTTTATGGAAGCTTGTAATCCTGAAAGATGAATACATGCGCCCCGACTTTACTATTAAATTTCTCCCACAGCTTAGTTCGCGGTACAAAAACAAGCTACGGTAACTTTAGGGTGTTTTGTTGAATCAACGCAGAATTTAGTACAAACCTTGAGGGGACCGACGAGCATGTGTGTGTAAAATGTAAACTAGTTTGGTGGAAGAACATGGCCGCCATATATCGAAATGTCTTTGCAAAGGGCACTTAACTACTTAATGTGTTGACCATTTGTCTAATGATTATAGGACATTTATGATATCTGTGTTCAAACGCAACTGTCGTTTAGAACACAATAAATGAATACACACTGATGATGGACTTTCGCTGATGTGTTGGATCCGCTGTGGACTGGACTTTCACAATATTATGTCAGACCCACTCGACATCCATTGCTTTCGGTCTCAAGGGGGCGGGGGGTTACCCACATATGCGGTCCTCTCCAAGGTTTCTCATAGTCATTCACATTGACGTCCCACTGGGGTGAGTTTTTCCTTGCCCGTATGTGGGCTCTGTACCGAGGATGTCGTTGTGGCTTGTGCAGCCCTTTGAGACACTTGTGATTTAGGGCTATATAAATAAACATTGATTGATTGATTGATGATTCCGTAACTACTTACTCTTCTGCACAAAACTCCTTTTTTCACTTTAAAAACCTCCTTGTCCAACTAACTTAATAACGAGTACAACCTTGCAGTGGAAAACAATGATAGTAACTTTTGGAAGGATTAAAATTGTATCTATTAATAATAATTATTTTATACTTCTTTTGGTTTTGAACTGGGCTGTGTGCAAATTATACCTTTTTTGTAAACAGGATTGTATTTTTATGACTAATGTGTAATCCATACTAGCGTAACAATTGTATGCCATTAATGTGGATTATGTTGAATATGGTGTTACTTGTTGTTGTTATTGTTGTGTGTATTCAATTTGGCTGTAATGTTGTTGTTGTATCAAAGCACTGTGAAATGTTAGGCCTCATGAAGAGTAGTGCCAGTGGGGATCTTGGGACGGATGCCAGTACTAAATTGGTACTTTAAAAATGGTATCAGGGCTTAACCAGTACTTAAAAAAATATATATTCTGCTAATTTTTGTTAAAAAAAAAGTTTTGTAACATTCGACTAGTAATTGAAATGTTTCAATGATATCATGGAATGATAACTAAGTGATACAATCAAAACAAATTGTTGTAATTATTGCAGCAATACAGAACATAAACAATGTGCACAAAACGACTTTTGTGTAATGTTGACGCTCTTAATTCCGAGTGTTCCTGAATGCAGCTTTTTCGTCATTGGTGCAATAATCAGGAAGTGCTATCTTGTTGTTGTGGCTAGTAGCTAGCGGTGTTACGAGTGTTAAGGCACTGACAGATTCTTCTTCCTCTTTCAGTCTGGTTGACGTTGGCACTGGCCATCCCTACTTATTACCCATTATACTTACTAATTACGCATAATACCTACTTATTACCCATAATACTTACTAATTACCCATTATACTTACTAATTACCCATAATACCTACTTATTACCCATAATACTTACTAATTACCCATAATACTTACTAATTACCCATAATACTTACTTATTACCCATAACACTTACTTATTACCCATAATACTTACATATTACCCATAATACTTACTAATTACCCATAATACTTACTTATTACCCATAACACCTACTTACTACCCATAATACTTACTTATTACCCATAATACTTACTTATTACCCATAATACTTACTTATTACCCATAGTACTTACTTATTGCCAATAATACCTATTTATTACCATAATACTTAATTATTACCCATAATACTTACTTATTACCCATAGTACTTACTTATTGCCCACAATACCTATTTATTACCATAATACTTACTTATTACCCATAATACCTACGTATTACCATAATACTTACTTATTACCCATAATACTTACTTATTACCCATACTACTTACTTATTACACATAATACTTACTTATTCCCCATAATACCTAGTTATTACCCATAATACTTATTACCCATAATACGTACTTATTATCCATAATACTTACTTATTACCCATAATACTTACATATTACCCATAATACTTACTTATTACCCATAACACTTAAATATTACCCATAATACTTACTTATTACCCATAATACTTACTTATTACCCAGTATACTTACTTGTTACCCATGATACTTACTTATTACCCATAATACTTATTGCTTATAATACTTACATATTACCCATAATACCTACTTATTACCCATAATACTTACTTATTGCCCATAGTACCTATTAATTACCCATAATTCTTACTTATTTAACCATAATACTTACTTATTTACCCATAATACTTACTTATTTAACCATAATACTTACTTATTTACCCATAATACTTAGTTATTACCATAATAATTACTTATTACCCATAAAACCTACTTATTAGCCATAATACTTACTTATTACCAATAATACTTACTTATTTAACCATAATACTTACTTATTTACCCGTAATACTTACTTATTTAACCATAATACTCACTTATTTACCCATAATACTTACTTATTTACCCATAATACTTACTTATTTACCCATAATACTTAGTTATTACCCATAATACTTACTTATTACCCATAATACTTACTTATTACCAATAATACTTACTTATTCAACCATAATACTTACTTATTTACCTGTAATACTTACTTATTTACCCATAATACTTACTTATTTAACCATAATACTTACTTATTTACCCATAATACTTACTTATTTGCTTGATGCTCAAATCGGTGGTTTGGATGACAAGGGAGTCATTTCCATTTCCATGTGTTGACATCAAAGTGTGGTTGATGAACATAATCATTTGTTCCACAGTGTTTGTGCTGTAGTCTTGAACATGGAAGGCACAGAAGTATCTGCTGATGACAGAAGATATTTCTGCAGTTATTATTATTATTAAGATATTTCTGCAGTAATTAGGAGAGAAGCAGACAGTTAGAATGTTCCTCACCTCCAGTGGTGGTCCTGGACTAAGACCACATTCAACACCAGCATGGTGCTGTTCACCTCCAGGAGTTCTTTCAACTTTGGACACAAGACGATGAGATGTAGGCCGGATGATGTGAGAAGTGTTGGTGTGAAGGTCCTACCCAGTCTTCTATGGTGGTCTGAGAATGTGAGAAGTGTTGGTGTGAAGGTCCTACCCAGTCTTCTATGGTGGTCTGAGAATGTGAGAAGTGTTGGTGTGAAGGTCCTACCCAGTCTTCTATGGTGGTTTGAGAATGTGAGAAGTGTTGGTGTGAAGGTCCTACCCAGTCTTCTATGGTGGTCTGAGAATGTGAGAAGTGTTGGTGTGAAGGTCCTACCCAGTCTTCTATGGTGGTCTGAGAATGTGAGAAGTGTTGGTGTGAAGGTCCTACCCAGTCTTCTATGGTGGTTTGAGAATGTGAGAAGTGTTGGTGTGAAGGTCCTACCCAGTCTTCTATGGTGGTCTGAGAATGTGAGAAGTGTTGGTGTGAAGGTCCTACCCAGTCTTCTATGGTGGTCTGAGAATGTGAGAAGTGTTGGTGTGAAGGTCCTACCCAGTCTTCTATGGTGGTCTGAGAATGTGAGAAGTGTTGGTGTGAAGGTCCTACCCAGTCTTCTATGGTGGTCTGAGAATGTGAGAAGTGTTGGTGTGAAGGTCCTACCCAGTCTTCTATGGTGGTCTGAGAATGTGGGAAGTGTTGGTGTGAAGGTCCTACCCAGTCTTCTATGGTGGTCTGAGAATGTGAGAAGTGTTGGTGTGAAGGTCCTACCCAGTCTTTTAAGGTGGTCTGAGAATGTGAGAAGTGTTGGTGTGAAGGTCCTACCCAGTCTTCTATGGTGGTCTGAGAATGTGAGAAGTGTTGGTGTGAAGGTCCTACCCAGTCTTCTATGGTGGTCTGAGAATGTGAGAAGTGTTGGTGTGAAGGTCCTACCCAGTCTTCTATGGTGGTCTGAGAATGTGAGAAGTGTTGGTGTGAAGGTCCTACCCAGTCTTCTATGGTGGTCTGAGAATGTGAGAAGTGTTGGTGTGAAGGTCCTACCCAGTCTTCTATGGTGGTCTGAGAATGTGAGAAGTGTTGGTGTGAAGGTCCTACCCAGTCTTCTATGGTGGTCTGAGAATGTGAGAAGTGTTGGTGTGAAGGTCCTACCCAGTCTTCTATGGTGGTCTGAGAATGTGAGAAGTGTTGGTGTGAAGGTCCTACCCAGTCTTCTATGGTGGTCTGAGAATGTGAGAAGTGTTGGTGTGAAGGTCCTACCCAGTCTTCTAAGTTGGTCTGAGAATGTGAGAAGTGTTGGTGTGAAGGTCCTACCAAGTCTTCTATGGTGGTCTGAGAATGTGAGAAGTGTTGGTGTGAAGGTCCTACCCAGTCCTCTATGGTGGTCTGAGAATGTGAGAAGTGTTGGTGTGCAGGTCCTACCCAGTCTTCTATGGTGGTCTGAGAATGTGAGAAGTGTTGGTGTGAAGGTCCTACCCAGTCTTCTATGGTGGTCTGAGAATGTGAGAAGTGTTGGTGTGCAGGTCCTACCCAGTCTTCTATGGTGGTCTGAGAATGTGAGAAGTGTTGGTGTGAAGGTCCTACCCAGTCTTCTATGGTGGTCTGAGAATGTGAGAAGTGTTGGTGTGAAGGTCCTACCCAGTCTTCTATGGTGGTCTGAGAATGTGGGAAGTGTTGGTGTGAAGGTCCTACCCAGTCTTCTATGGTGGTCTGAGAATGTGAGAAGTGTTGGTGTGAAGGTCCTACCCAGTCTTTTAAGGTGGTCTGAGAATGTGAGAAGTGTTGGTGTGAAGGTCCTACCCAGTCTTCTATGGTGGTCTGAGAATGTGAGAAGTGTTGGTGTGAAGGTCCTACCCAGTCTTCTATGGTGGTCTGAGAATGTGAGAAGTGTTGGTGTGAAGGTCCTACCCAGTCTTCTATGGTGGTCTGAGAATGTGAGAAGTGTTGGTGTGAAGGTCCTACCCAGTCTTCTAAGTTGGTCTGAGAATGTGAGAAGTGTTGGTGTGAAGGTCCTACCAAGTCTTCTATGGTGGTCTGAGAATGTGAGAAGTGTTGGTGTGAAGGTCCTACCCAGTCCTCTATGGTGGTCTGAGAATGTGAGAAGTGTTGGTGTGCAGGTCCTACCCAGTCTTCTATGGTGGTCTGAGAATGTGAGAAGTGTTGGTGTGAAGGTCCTACCCAGTCTTCTATGGTGGTCTGAGAATGTGAGAAGTGTTGGTGTGCAGGTCCTACCCAGTCTTCTATGGTGGTCTGAGAATGTGAGAAGTGTTGGTGTGAAGGTCCTACCCAGTCTTCTAAGGTGGTCTGAGAATGTGAGAAGTGTTGGTGTGAAGGTCCTACCCAGTCCTCTATGGTGGTCTGAGAATGTGAGAAGTGTTGGTGTGAAGGTCCTACCCAGTCTTCTATGGTGGTCTGAGAATGTGAGAAGTGTTGGTGTGAAGGTCCTACCCAGTCTTCTATGGTGGTCTGAGAATGTGAGAAGTGTTGGTGTGAAGGTCCTACCCAGTCTTCTATGGTGGTCTGAGAATGTGAGAAGTGTTGGTGTGCAGGTCCTACCCAGTCTTCTATGGTGGTCTGAGAATGTGAGAAGTGTTGGTGTGAAGGTCCTACCCAGTCCTCTTTGGTGGTCTGAGAATGTGAGAAGTGTTGGTGTGAAGGTCCTACCCAGTCTTCTATGGTGGTCTGAGAATGTGAGAAGTGTTGGTGTGAAGGTCCTACCCAGTCTTCTATGGTGGTCTGAGAATGTGAGAAGTGTTGGTGTGAAGGTCCTACCCAGTCTTCTATGGTGGTTTGAGAATGTGAGAAGTGTTGGTGTGAAGGTCCTACCCAGTCTTCTATGGTGGTCTGAGAATGTGAGAAGTGTTGGTGTGAAGGTCCTACCCAGTCTTCTATGGTGGTCTGAGAATGTGAGAAGTGTTGGTGTGAAGGTCCTACCCAGTCTTCTATGGTGGTCTGAGAATGTGAGAAGTGTTGGTGTGAAGGTCCTACCCAGTCTTCTATGGTGGTCTGAGAATGTGAGAAGTGTTGGTGTGAAGGTCCTACCCAGTCCTCTATGGTGGTCTGAGAATGTGAGAAGTGTTGGTGTGAAGGTCCTACCCAGTCTTCTATGGTGGTCTGAGAATGTGAGAAGTGTTGGTGTGAAGGTCCTACCCAGTCTTCTATGGTGGTTTGAGAATGTGAGAAGTGTTGGTGTGAAGGTCCTACCCAGTCTTCTATGGTGGTCTGAGAATGTGAGAAGTGTTGGTGTGAAGGTCCTACCCAGTCTTCTATGGTGGTCTGAGAATGTGAGAAGGTCCTACCCAGTCTTCTATGGTGGTCTGAGAATGTGAGAAGGTCCTACCCAGTCTTCTATGGTGGTCTGAGAATGTGAGAAGGTCCTACCCAGTCTTCTATGGTGGTCTGAGAATGTGAGAAGGTCCTACCCAGTCTTCTATGGTGGTCTGAGGGTCTGTGTGGTTGTCCTTCAGGACCAGTGTGAGGTTGACCTTGAGGAACACGTCGGCTTGGACTGCAGGAGCACAAAGGAGGACAAGGATCTTTCTCTAAGTTCATTCCTGTTACTTCTTACATTCATCCATCCATCCATTTGCTACCGCTTGTCCCTTTCGGGGTGGCGGGCGCTCTGGAGCCTATCTCCACTTCCAAGATACTCCATGACCACCACATTATTCTCCCATTTGCCTTTTGCCACAAGCTTGAAATTACGCAAGTTTCTCCGGACACAGCTGTAAGTGGTACATGAAGTAAGTTGTAAATGAAGGCGGCTGTAAATGAAGGCAGGTTTAAATGAAGTAAGTTGTAAATGAAGTAAGTTGTAAATGAAGGCAGCTGTAAGTTGTAAATGAAGTAAGTTGTAAATGAAGGCAGCTGTAAGTTGTACATGAAGTAAGTTGTAAATGAAGGCAGGTGTAAGTTGTAAATGAAGTAAGTTGTAAATGAAGGCAGGTGTAAGTTGTAAATGAAGTAAGTTGTAAATGAAGGCAGGTGTAAGTTGTAAATGAAGTAAGTTGTAAATGAAGGCAGGTGTAAGTTGTAAATGAAGTAAGTTGTAAATGAAGGCAGCTGTAAGTTGTAAATGAAGTAAGTTGTAAATGAAGGCAGGTGTAAGTTGTAAATGAAGTAAGTTGTAAATGAAGGCAGCTGTAAATGAAGGCAGGTGTAAGTTGTAAATGAAGTAAGTTGTAAATGGAGGCAGGTGTAAGTTGTAAATGAAGGCAGGTGTAAGTTGTACATGAAGGCATGTGTAAGTTGTAAATGAAGTAAGTTGTAAATGAAGGAAGCTGTAAGTTGTAAATGAAGGAAGCTGTAAGTTGTAAATGAAGGAAGTTGTAAATGAAGGAAGCTGTAAGTTGTGAATAAGGGCAGGTGTAAGTAGTACATGAAGGCAGGTGTAAGTAGTACATGAAGGCAGGTGTAAGTTGTAAATGAAGGCAGGTGTAAGTAGTACATGAAGGCAGGTGTAAGTTGTAAATGAAGGCAGGTGTAAGCTGTACACGAAGGCAGGTGTAAGTTGTAAATGAAGGCAGCTGTAAGTTGTAAATGAAGGCAGGTGTGAGTTGTAAATGAAGGAAGTTGTAAATGAAGGAAGCTGTAAGTTGTAAATAAGGGCAGGTGTAAGTAGTACATGAAGGCAGGTGTAAGTAGTACATGAAGGCAGGTGTAAGTTGTAAATGAAGGCAGGTTTAAGTAGTACATGAAGGCAGGTGTAAGTTGTAAATGAAGGCAGGTGTAAGTTGTAAATGAAGGCAGGTGTAAGTTGTAAATGAAGGCAGGTGTAAGCTGTACACGAAGGCAGGTGTAAGTTGTAAATGAAGGCAGGTGTAAGGAGTAAATGAAGGTGTGTGTAAGTAGTACATGAAGGCAGGTGTAAGTTGTAAATGAAGGCAGGTGTAAGTTGTACATGAAGGCAGGTGTAAATTGTACATGAAGGCAGGCGTAAGTAGTAAAAGAAGGCAGGTGTAAGTTGTAAATGAAGGCATGTGTAAGTAGTAAATGAAGGCATGTGTAAGTAGTAAATGAAGGCATGTGTAAGTAGTAAATGAAGGCAGGTGTAAGTAGTAAATGAAGGCATGTGTAAGTAGTAAATGAAGGCATGTGTAAGTAGTAAATGAAGGCATGTGTAAGTAGTAAATGAAGGCATGTGTAAGTAGTAAATGAAGGCATGTGTAAGTAGTAAATGAAGGCAGGTGTAGTCATTGTTATTATTCCAAATGTCTTGTATTTATTGTTATTATTCCAAATGCCTTGTATTTATTGTTATTATTCCAAATGTCTTGTATTTATTGTTATTATTCCAAATGTCTTGTATTTATTGTTATTATTCCAAATGTCTTGTATTTATTATTATTCCAAATGTCTTTTATTTATTGTTATTATTCCAAATGTCTTGTATTTATTGTTATTATTCCAAATTTTTGTAGTCATTGTTATTATTCCAAATGCCTTGTATTTATTGTTATTATTCCAAATGTCTTGTATTTATTGTTATTATTCCAAATGTCTTGTATTTATTGTTATTATTCCAAATGTCTTGTATTTATTGTTATTATTCCAAATGCCTTGTATTTATTGTTATTATTCCAAATTTTTGTAGTCATTGTTATTATTCCAAATGCCTTGTATTTATTGTTATTATTCCAAATGTCTTTTATTTATTGTTATTATTCCAAATGTCTTGTATTTATTGTTATTATTCCAAATGTCTTGTATTTATTGTTATTATTCCAAATGTCTAGTATTTATTGTTATTATTTTAAATGTATTGTATTTATTGTTATTATTCCAAATTTTTGTAGTCATTGTTATTATTCCAAATGCCTTGTATTTATTGTTATTATTCCAAATGTCTTGTATTTATTGTTATTATTCCAAATGTCTTGTATTTATTGTTATTATTCCAAATGCCTTGTATTTATTGTTATTATTCCAAATTTTTGTAGTCATTGTTATTATTCCAAATGCCTTGTATTTATTGTTATTATTCCAAATGTCTTGTATTTATTGTTATTATTCCAAATGTCTTGTATTTATTGTTATTATTCCAAATGTCTTGTATTTATTGTTATTATTTTAAATGTATTGTATTTATTGTTATTATTCCAAATTTTTGTAGTCATTGTTATTATTCCAAATGCCTTGTATTTATTGTTATTATTCCAAATGTCTTGTATTTATTGTTATTATTCCAAATGTCTTGTATTTATTGTTATTATTCCAAATGTCTTGTATTTATTGTTATTATTTTAAATGTATTGTATTTATTGTTATTATTCCAAATTTTTGTAGTCATTGTTATTATTCCAAATGCCTTGTATTTATTGTTATTATTCCAAATGTCTTGTATTTATTGTTATTATTCCAAATGTCTTGTATTTATTGTTATTATTCCAAATGTCTTGTATTTATTGTTATTATTTTAAATGTATTGTATTTATTGTTATTATTCCAAATTTTTGTAGTCATTGTTATTATTCCAAATGCCTTGTATTTATTGTTATTATTCCAAATGTCTTGTATTTATTGTTATTATTCCAAATGTCTTGTATTTATTGTTATTATTCCAAATGTATTGTATTTATTGTTATTATTCTAAATGTCTTGTATTTATTGTTATTATTCCAAATGTCTTGTATTTATTGTTATTATTCCAAATGTCTTGTATTTATTATTATTCCAAATGTCTTGTATTTATTGTTATTATTCCAAATGCCTTGTATTTATTGTTATTATTCCAAATGTCTTGTATTTATTGTTATTATTCCAAATGTCTTGTATTTATTGTTATTATTCTAAATGTCTTGTATTTATTGATATTATTCCAAATGTCTTGTATTTATTATTATTCCAAATGTCTTGTATTTATTGTTATTATTCCAAATGCCTTGTATTTATTGTTATTATTCCAAATGTCTTATATTTATTGTTATTATTCTAAATGTCTTGTATTTATTGATATTATTCCAAATGCCTTGTATTTATTGTTATAATTCCAAATGTCTTGTATTTATTGTTATTATTCTAAATGTCTTGTATTTATTGATATTATTCCAAATGTCTTGTATTTATTGTTCTTATTACAAATGCCTTGTATTTATTATTATTATTCCAAATGCCTTGTATAATTATTTTACTTTTTGGGGTCATGACCTTTGTTACAAAGAGCGTTCCTAACGAAAGCAGCTGTGATTTGATCCTGGATGTGAAACTACCGACTCAGCACTAAAACTAAAAACTGTACGCCACGCCAGACTTTTTGGAGGAATTACCTTTAAATTATTTTGATTGGCGGAGCAGGAAGGGGCTATGAATAAGCTTCATGTCATTCATTGACATTTTGCATGCAAAACAAGGCCCTTGTGGATGGCCTGTAGGGAGAGTCATGTTGTCATGGTGATTTGAGGGAGTGTCTTCTGCAAATGTAGTTGTAATAAATAGTCACATGTAATAAATAGTCACATGTAATAAATAGTCACATGGTGTGATTGTGTGCATCAGTCTGTTTACTCAAGATGTCCAAACATGGCCGATACGTGCGGTTGCCTCATGTCATAGTCACAAGTGTGCAGACTTTTCTGCTTACACACATTACACACATTACACACATTACACACATTACACACAACATGCTCCTTCTTGTCTGAGTGGCCATAGACTGTGTGTTGTCCTTTGTCACAACACGTGTATTATTATTATTATTAACATGCATGGATGTCATTAGTGTGTCTGTTGTCCTTTGTCACAACACATGTATTATTATTATTATTAACATGCATGGATGTCATTAGTGTGTGTGTTGTCCTTTGTCACAACACATGTATTATTATTATTATTAACATGCATGGATGTCATTAGTGTGTGTGTTGTCCTTTGTCACAACACATGTATTATTATTATTATTAACATGCATGGATGTCATTAGTGTGTGTGTTGTCCTTTGTCACAACACATGTATTATTATTATTATTAACATGCATGGATGTCATTAGTGTGTGTGTTGTCCTTTGTCACAACACATTTATTATTATTATTATTAACATGCATGGATGTCATTAGTGTGTGTGTTGTCCTTTGTCACAACACATTTATTATTATTATTATTAACATGCATGGATGTCATTAGTGTGTGTGTTGTCCTTTGTCACAACACATTTATTATTATTATTATTAACATGCATGGATGTCATTAGTGTGTGTGCTGTCCTTTGTCACAACACATTTATTATTATTATTATTAACATGCATGGATGTCATTAGTGTGTGTGTTGTCCTTTGTCACAACACATGTATTATTATTATTATTAACATGCATGGATGTCATTAGTGTGTGTGTTGTCCTTTGTCACAACACATGTATTATTATTATTAACATGCATGGATGTCATTAGTTTGTGTGTTGTCCTTTGTCACAACACATGTATTATTATTATTATTAACATGCATGGATGTCATTAGTGTGTGTGTTGTCCTTTGTCACAACACATTTATTATTATTATTATTAACATGCATGGATGTCATTATTGTGTGTGTTGTCCTTTGTCACAACACATTTATTATTATTATTAGCATGCATGGATGTCATTATTGTGTGTGTTGTCCTTTGTCACAACACATTTATTATTATTGTCAACATGCATGGATGTCATTATTGTGTGTGTTGTCCTTTGTCACAACACATTTATTATTATTATTAACATGCATGGATGTCATTAGTGTGTGTGTTGTCCTTTGTCACAACACATGTATTATTATTATTATTAACATGCATGGATGTCATTAGTGTGTGTGTTGTCCTTTGTCACAACACATTTATTATTATTATTATTATTAACATGCATGGATGTCATTAGTTTGTGTGTTGTCCTTTGTCACAACACATGTATTATTATTATTATTAACATGCATGGATGTCATTAGTGTGTGTGTTGTCCTTTGTCACAACACATGTATTATTATTATTAACATGCATGGATGTCATTAGTGTGTGTGTTGTCCTTTGTCACAACACATGTATTATTATTATTATTAACATGCATGGATGTCATTAGTGTGTGTGTTGTCCTTTGTCACAACACATTTATTATTATTATTATTAACATGCATGGATGTCATTAGTTTGTGTGTTGTCCTTTGTCACAACACATGTATTATTATTATTATTAACATGCATGGATGTCATTAGTGTGTGTGTTGTCCTTTGTCACAACACATTTATTATTATTATTATTATTAACATGCATGGATGTCATTATTGTGTGTGTTGTCCTTTGTCACAACACATTTATTATTATTATTAACATGCATGGATGTCATTATTGTGTGTGTTGTCCTTTGTCACAACACATTTATTATTATTATTAACATGCATGGATGTCATTATTGTGTGTGTTGTCCTTTGTCACAACACATTTATTATTATTATTAACATGCATGATGTCATTAGTGTGTGTGTTGTCCTTTGTCACAACACATTTATTATTATTATTAACATGCATGATGTCATTAGTGTGTGTGTTGTCCTTTGTCACAACACATTTATTATTATTATTAACATGCATGGATGTCATTAGTGTGTGTGCTGTCCTTTGTCACAACACATTTATTATTATTATTATTAACATGCATGGATGTCATTAGTGTGTGTGTTGTCCTTTGTCACAACACATGTATTATTATTATTATTAACATGCATGGATGTCATTAGTGTGTGTGTTGTCCTTTGTCACAACACATGTATTATTATTATTAACATGCATGGATGTCATTAGTTTGTGTGTTGTCCTTTGTCACAACACATGTATTATTATTATTATTAACATGCATGGATGTCATTAGTGTGTGTGTTGTCCTTTGTCACAACACATTTATTATTATTAACATGCATGGATGTCATTGGTGTGTGTGTTGTCCTTTGTCACAACACATTTATTATTATTATTATTAACATGCATGGATGTCATTAGTGTGTGTGTTGTCCTTTGTCACAACACATTTATTATTATTATTAACATGCATGGATGTCATTAGTGTGTGTGTTGTCCTTTGTCACAACACATTTATTATTATTATTATTAACATGCATGGATGTCATTAGTTTGTGTGTTGTCCTTTGTCACAACACATGTATTATTATTATTATTAACATGCATGGATGTCATTAGTGTGTGTGTTGTCCTTTGTCACAACACATTTATTATTATTATTATTAACATGCATGGATGTCATTATTGTGTGTGTTGTCCTTTGTCACAACACATTTATTATTATTATTAACATGCATGGATGTCATTATTGTGTGTGTTGTCCTTTGTCACAACACATTTATTATTATTATTAACATGCATGGATGTCATTATTGTGTGTGTTGTCCTTTGTCACAACACATTTATTATTATTATTATTAACATGCATGGATGTCATTAGTGTGTGTGTTGTCCTTTGTCACAACACATGTATTATTATTATTATTAACATGCATGGATGTCATTAGTGTGTGTGTTGTCCTTTGTCACAACACATTTATTATTATTATTAACATGCATGATGTCATTAGTGTGTGTGTTGTCCTTTGTCACAACACATTTATTATTATTATTAACATGCATGGATGTCATTAGTGTGTGTGTTGTCCTTTGTCACAACACATTTATTATTATTATTAACATGCATGATGTCATTAGTGTGTGTGTTGTCCTTTGTCACAACACATGTATTATTATTAACATGCATGGATGTCATTAGTGTGTGTGTTGTCCTTTGTCACAACACATTTATTATTATTAACATGCATGGATGTCATTAGTGTGTGTGTTGTCCTTTGTCACAACACATTTATTATTATTATTAACATGCATGGATGTCATTAGTGTGTGTGTTGTCCTTTGTCACAACACATTTATTATTATTAAAATGCATGGATGTCATTAGTGTGTGTGTTGTCCTTTGTCACAACACATGTATTATTATTATTATTAACATGCATGGATGTCATTATTGTGTGTGTTGTCCTTTGTCACAACACATTTATTATTATTATTAACATGCATGGATGTCATTATTGTGTGTGTTGTCCTTTGTCACAACACATTTATTATTATTATTATTAACATGCATGGATGTCATTAGTGTGTGTGTTGTCCTTTGTCACAACACATGTATTATTATTATTATTAACATGCATGGATGTCATTATAATGAATAAATGATAAATGGGTTATACTTGTATAGCGCTTTTCTACCTTCAAAGTACTCAAAGCGCTTTGACAGTATTTCCACATTCACCCATTCACACACACATTCACACACTGATGGCGGGAGCTGCCATGCAAGGCGCTAACCAGCAGCCATCAGGAGCAAGGGTGAAGTGTCTTGCCCAAGGACACAACGGACGTGACTAGGATGGTAGAAGGTGTGTGTGTGTTGTCCTTTGTCACAACACATTTATTATTATTATTAACATGCATGATGTCATTAGTGTGTGTGTTGTCCTTTGTCACAACACATTTATTATTATTATTAACATGCATGGATGTCATTAGTGTGTGTGTTGTCCTTTGTCACAACACATTTATTATTATTATTAACATGCATGATGTCATTAGTGTGTGTGTTGTCCTTTGTCACAACACATGTATTATTATTAACATGCATGGATGTCATTAGTGTGTGTGTTGTCCTTTGTCACAACACATTTATTATTATTAACATGCATGGATGTCATTAGTGTGTGTGTTGTCCTTTGTCACAACACATTTATTATTATTATTAACATGCATGGATGTCATTAGTGTGTGTGTTGTCCTTTGTCACAACACATTTATTATTATTAACATGCATGGATGTCATTAGTGTGTGTGTTGTCCTTTGTCACAACACATGTATTATTATTATTATTAACGTGCATGGATGTCATTAGTGTGTGTGTTGTCCTTTGTCACAACACATTTATTATTATTATTATTAACATGCATGAATGTCATTAGTGTGTGTGTTGTCCTTTGTCACAACACATTTATTATTATTATTATTAACATGCATGGATGTCATTAGTGTGTGTGTTGTCCTTTGTCACAACACATTTATTATTATTATTAACATGCATGGATGTCATTAGTGTGTGTGTTGTCCTTTGTCACAACACATTTATTATTATTAACATGCATGGATGTCATTGGTGTGTGTGTTGTCCTTTGTCACAACACATTTATTATTATTATTATTAACATGCATGGATGTCATTAGTGTGTGTGTTGTCCTTTGTCACAACACATTTATTATTATTATTAACATGCATGGATGTCATTAGTGTGTGTGTTGTCCTTTGTCACAACACATTTATTATTATTATTATTAACATGCATGGATGTCATTAGTTTGTGTGTTGTCCTTTGTCACAACACATGTATTATTATTATTATTAACATGCATGGATGTCATTAGTGTGTGTGTTGTCCTTTGTCACAACACATTTATTATTATTGTTATTAACATGCATGGATGTCATTATTGTGTGTGTTGTCCTTTGTCACAACACATTTATTATTATTATTAACATGCATGGATGTCATTATTGTGTGTGTTGTCCTTTGTCACAACACATTTATTATTATTATTAACATGCATGGATGTCATTATTGTGTGTGTTGTCCTTTGTCACAACACATTTATTATTATTATTATTAACATGCATGGATGTCATTAGTGTGTGTGTTGTCCTTTGTCACAACACATGTATTATTATTATTATTAACATGCATGGATGTCATTAGTGTGTGTGTTGTCCTTTGTCACAACACATTTATTATTATTATTAACATGCATGATGTCATTAGTGTGTGTGTTGTCCTTTGTCACAACACATTTATTATTATTATTAACATGCATGGATGTCATTAGTGTGTGTGTTGTCCTTTGTCACAACACATTTATTATTATTATTAACATGCATGATGTCATTAGTGTGTGTGTTGTCCTTTGTCACAACACATGTATTATTATTAACATGCATGGATGTCATTAGTGTGTGTGTTGTCCTTTGTCACAACACATTTATTATTATTAACATGCATGGATGTCATTAGTGTGTGTGTTGTCCTTTGTCACAACACATTTATTATTATTATTAACATGCATGGATGTCATTAGTGTGTGTGTTGTCCTTTGTCACAACACATTTATTATTATTAACATGCATGGATGTCATTAGTGTGTGTGTTGTCCTTTGTCACAACACATGTATTATTATTATTATTAACATGCATGGATGTCATTATTGTGTGTGTTGTCCTTTGTCACAACACATTTATTATTATTATTAACATGCATGGATGTCATTATTGTGTGTGTTGTCCTTTGTCACAACACATTTATTATTATTATTATTAACATGCATGGATGTCATTAGTGTGTGTGTTGTCCTTTGTCACAACACATGTATTATTATTATTATTAACATGCATGGATGTCATTATAATGAATAAATGATAAATGGGTTATACTTGTATAGCGCTTTTCTACCTTCAAAGTACTCAAAGCGCTTTGACAGTATTTCCACATTCACCCATTCACACACACATTCACACACTGATGGCGGGAGCTGCCATGCAAGGCGCTAACCAGCAGCCATCAGGAGCAAGGGTGAAGTGTCTTGCCCAAGGACACAACGGACGTGACTAGGATGGTAGAAGGTGTGTGTGTGTTGTCCTTTGTCACAACACATTTATTATTATTATTAACATGCATGATGTCATTAGTGTGTGTGTTGTCCTTTGTCACAACACATTTATTATTATTATTAACATGCATGGATGTCATTAGTGTGTGTGTTGTCCTTTGTCACAACACATTTATTATTATTATTAACATGCATGATGTCATTAGTGTGTGTGTTGTCCTTTGTCACAACACATGTATTATTATTAACATGCATGGATGTCATTAGTGTGTGTGTTGTCCTTTGTCACAACACATTTATTATTATTAACATGCATGGATGTCATTAGTGTGTGTGTTGTCCTTTGTCACAACACATTTATTATTATTATTAACATGCATGGATGTCATTAGTGTGTGTGTTGTCCTTTGTCACAACACATTTATTATTATTAACATGCATGGATGTCATTAGTGTGTGTGTTGTCCTTTGTCACAACACATGTATTATTATTATTATTAACGTGCATGGATGTCATTAGTGTGTGTGTTGTCCTTTGTCACAACACATTTATTATTATTATTATTAACATGCATGAATGTCATTAGTGTGTGTGTTGTCCTTTGTCACAACACATTTATTATTATTATTATTAACATGCATGGATGTCATTAGTGTGTGTGTTGTCCTTTGTCACAACACATTTATTATTATTATTAACATGCATGGATGTCATTAGTGTGTGTGTTGTCCTTTGTCACAACACATTTATTATTATTATTATTAACATTCATGGATGTCATTAGTGTGTGTGTTGTCCTTTGTCACAACACATGTATTATTATTATTATTAACATGCATGGATGTCATTAGTGTGTGTGTTGTCCTTTGTCACAACACATGTATTATTATTATTATTAACATGCATGGATGTCATTAGTGTGTGTGTTGTCCTTTGTCACAACACATGTATTATTATTATTATTAACATGCATGAATGTCATTAGTATGTGTGCTGTCCTTTGTCACAACACATTTATTATTATTATTATTAACATGCATGAATGTCATTAGTGTGTGTGTTGTCCTTTGTCACAACACATTTATTATTATTATTGTTAACATGCATGGATGTCATTAGTGTGTGTGTTGTCCTTTGTCACAACACATTTATTATTATTATTAACATGCATGGATGTCATTAGTGTGTGTGTTGTCCTTTGTCACAACACATTTATTATTATTATTATTAACATTCATGGATGTCAGTGTGTGTGTTGTCCTTTGTCACAACACATGTATTATTATTATTATTAACATGCATGGATGTCATTAGTGTGTGTGTTGTCCTTTGTCACAACACATGTATTATTATTATTATTAACATGCATGGATGTCATTAGTGTGTGTGTTGTCCTTTGTCACAACACATGTATTATTATTATTATTAACATGCATGAATGTCATTAGTATGTGTGTTGTCCTTTGTCACAACACATTTATTATTATTATTATTAACATGCATGGATGTCATTAGTGTGTGTGTTGTACTTTGTCACAACACATTTATTATTATTATTATTAACATGCATGAATGTCATTAGTATGTGTGTTGTCCTTCGTCACAACACATTTATTATTATTATTATTAACATGCATGGATGTCATTAGTGTGTGTGTTGTCCTTTGTCACAACACATTTATTATTATTATTAACATGTATGGATGTCATTAGTGTGTGTGTTGTCCTTTGTCACAAGACATTTATTATTATTATTATTAACATTCATGCATGTCATTAGTGTGTGTGTTGTCCTTTGTCACAACACATGTATTATTATTATTATTAACATGCATGGATGTCATTAGTGTGTGTGTTGTCCTTTGTCACAACACATTTATTATTATTATTAACATGCATGAATGTCATTAGTGTGTGTGTTGTCCTTTGTCACAACACATTTATTATTATTATTATTAACATGCATGATGTCATTAGTGTGTGCGTTGTCCTTTGTCACAACACATTTATTATTATTATTATTAACATGCATGGATGTCATTAGTGTGTGCGTTGTCCTTTGTCACAACACATTTATTATTATTATTATTAACATGCATGGATGTCATTAGTGTGTGTGTTGTCCTTTGTCACAACACATTTATTATTATTATTATTAACATGCATGGATGGCATTAGTGTGTGTGTTGTCCTTTGTCACAACACATGTATTATTATTATTATTAACATGCATGGATGTCATTAGTGTGTGTGTTGTCCTTTGTCACAACACATTTATTATTATTATTAACATGCATGAATGTCATTAGTGTGTGTGTTGTCCTTTGTCACAACACATTTATTATTATTATTATTAACATGCATGATGTCATTAGTGTGTGTGTTGTCCTTTGTCACAACACATTTATTATTATTATTAACATGCATGGATGTCATTAGTGTGTGTGTTGTCCTTTGTCACAACACATTTATTATTATTATTAACATGCATGATGTCATTAGTGTGTGTGTTGTCCTTTGTCACAACACATGTATTATTATTAACATGCATGGATGTCATTAGTGTGTGTGTTGTCCTTTGTCACAACACATTTATTATTATTAACATGCATGGATGTCATTAGTGTGTGTGTTGTCCTTTGTCACAACACATTTATTATTATTATTAACATGCATGGATGTCATTAGTGTGTGTGTTGTCCTTTGTCACAACACATTTATTATTATTAACATGCATGGATGTCATTAGTGTGTGTGTTGTCCTTTGTCACAACACATGTATTATTATTATTATTAACATGCATGGATGTCATTATTGTGTGTGTTGTCCTTTGTCACAACACATTTATTATTATTATTAACATGCATGGATGTCATTATTGTGTGTGTTGTCCTTTGTCACAACACATTTATTATTATTATTATTAACATGCATGGATGTCATTAGTGTGTGTGTTGTCCTTTGTCACAACACATGTATTATTATTATTATTAACATGCATGGATGTCATTATAATGAATAAATGATAAATGGGTTATACTTGTATAGCGCTTTTCTACCTTCAAAGTACTCAAAGCGCTTTGACAGTATTTCCACATTCACCCATTCACACACACATTCACACACTGATGGCGGGAGCTGCCATGCAAGGCACTAACCAGCAGCCATCAGGAGCAAGGGTGAAGTGTCTTGCCCAAGGACACAACGGACGTGACTAGGATGGTAGAAGGTGTGTGTGTGTTGTCCTTTGTCACAACACATTTATTATTATTATTAACATGCATGATGTCATTAGTGTGTGTGTTGTCCTTTGTCACAACACATTTATTATTATTATTAACATGCATGGATGTCATTAGTGTGTGTGTTGTCCTTTGTCACAACACATTTATTATTATTATTAACATGCATGATGTCATTAGTGTGTGTGTTGTCCTTTGTCACAACACATGTATTATTATTAACATGCATGGATGTCATTAGTGTGTGTGTTGTCCTTTGTCACAACACATTTATTATTATTAACATGCATGGATGTCATTAGTGTGTGTGTTGTCCTTTGTCACAACACATTTATTATTATTATTAACATGCATGGATGTCATTAGTGTGTGTGTTGTCCTTTGTCACAACACATTTATTATTATTAACATGCATGGATGTCATTAGTGTGTGTGTTGTCCTTTGTCACAACACATGTATTATTATTATTATTAACATGCATGGATGTCATTAGTGTGTGTGTTGTCCTTTGTCACAACACATTTATTATTATTATTATTAACATGCATGAATGTCATTAGTGTGTGTGTTGTCCTTTGTCACAACACATTTATTATTATTATTATTAACGTGCATGGATGTCATTAGTGTGTGTGTTGTCCTTTGTCACAACACATTTATTATTATTATTATTAACATGCATGAATGTCATTAGTGTGTGTGTTGTCCTTTGTCACAACACATTTATTATTATTATTATTAACATGCATGGATGTCATTAGTGTGTGTGTTGTCCTTTGTCACAACACATTTATTATTATTATTAACATGCATGGATGTCATTAGTGTGTGTGTTGTCCTTTGTCACAACACATTTATTATTATTATTATTAACATTCATGGATGTCATTAGTGTGTGTGTTGTCCTTTGTCACAACACATGTATTATTATTATTATTAACATGCATGGATGTCATTAGTGTGTGTGTTGTCCTTTGTCACAACACATGTATTATTATTATTATTAACATGCATGGATGTCATTAGTGTGTGTGTTGTCCTTTGTCACAACACATGTATTATTATTATTATTAACATGCATGAATGTCATTAGTATGTGTGCTGTCCTTTGTCACAACACATTTATTATTATTATTATTAACATGCATGAATGTCATTAGTGTGTGTGTTGTCCTTTGTCACAACACATTTATTATTATTATTGTTAACATGCATGGATGTCATTAGTGTGTGTGTTGTCCTTTGTCACAACACATTTATTATTATTATTAACATGCATGGATGTCATTAGTGTGTGTGTTGTCCTTTGTCACAACACATTTATTATTATTATTATTAACATTCATGGATGTCAGTTTGTGTGTTGTCCTTTGTCACAACACATGTATTATTATTATTATTAACATGCATGGATGTCATTAGTGTGTGTGTTGTCCTTTGTCACAACACATGTATTATTATTATTATTAACATGCATGGATGTCATTAGTGTGTGTGTTGTCCTTTGTCACAACACATGTATTATTATTATTATTAACATGCATGAATGTCATTAGTATGTGTGTTGTCCTTTGTCACAACACATTTATTATTATTATTATTAACATGCATGGATGTCATTAGTGTGTGTGTTGTACTTTGTCACAACACATTTATTATTATTATTATTAACATGCATGAATGTCATTAGTATGTGTGTTGTCCTTCGTCACAACACATTTATTATTATTATTATTAACATGCATGGATGTCATTAGTGTGTGTGTTGTCCTTTGTCACAACACATTTATTATTATTATTAACATGTATGGATGTCATTAGTGTGTGTGTTGTCCTTTGTCACAAGACATTTATTATTATTATTATTAACATTCATGCATGTCATTAGTGTGTGTGTTGTCCTTTGTCACAACACATGTATTATTATTATTATTAACATGCATGGATGTCATTAGTGTGTGTGTTGTCCTTTGTCACAACACATTTATTATTATTATTAACATGCATGAATGTCATTAGTGTGTGTGTTGTCCTTTGTCACAACACATTTATTATTATTATTATTAACATGCATGATGTCATTAGTGTGTGCGTTGTCCTTTGTCACAACACATTTATTATTATTATTATTAACATGCATGGATGTCATTAGTGTGTGCGTTGTCCTTTGTCACAACACATTTATTATTATTATTATTAACATGCATGGATGTCATTAGTGTGTGTGTTGTCCTTTGTCACAACACATTTATTATTATTATTATTAACATGCATGGATGGCATTAGTGTGTGTGTTGTCCTTTGTCACAACACATGTATTATTATTATTATTAACATGCATGGATGTCATTAGTGTGTGTGTTGTCCTTTGTCACAACACATTTATTATTATTATTAACATGCATGAATGTCATTAGTGTGTGTGTTGTCCTTTGTCACAACACATTTATTATTATTATTATTAACATGCATGATGTCATTAGTGTGTGCGTTGTCCTTTGTCACAACACATTTATTATTATTATTATTAACATGCATGGATGTCATTAGTGTGTGTGTTGTCCTTTGTCACAACACATTTATTATTATTATTATTAACATGCATGGATGGCATTAGTGTGTGTGTTGTCCTTTGTCACAACACATTTATTATTATTATTATTATTATTAACATGCATGGATGTCATTAGTGTGTGTGTTGTCCTTTGTCACAACACATGTATTATTATTATTATTAACATGCATGAATGTCATTAGTATGTGTGTTGTCCTTTGTCACAACACATTTATTATTATTATTATTAACATGCATGGATGTCATTAGTGTGTGTGTTGTCCTTTGTCACAACACATTTATTATTATTATTATTAACATGCATGATGTCATTAGTGTGTGTGTTGTCCTTTGTCACAACACATTTATTATTATTATTATTAACATGCATGGATGTCATTAGTGTGTGTGTTGTCCTTTGTCACAACACATTTATTATCATTATTATTAACATGCATGGATGTCATTAGTGTGTGTGTTGTCCTTTGTCACAACACATTTATTATTATTAACATGCATGGATGTCATTAGTGTGTGTGTTGTCCTTTGTCACAACACATTTATTATTATTATTAACATGCATGGATGTCATTAGTGTGTGTGTTGTCCTTTGTCACAACACATTTATTATTATTAACATGCATGGATGTCATTAGTGTGTGTGTTGTCCTTTGTCACAACACATGTATTATTATTATTATTAACGTGCATGGATGTCATTAGTGTGTGTGTTGTCCTTTGTCACAACACATTTATTATTATTATTATTAACATGCATGAATGTCATTAGTGTGTGTGTTGTCCTTTGTCACAACACATTTATTATTATTATTATTAACATGCATGGATGTCATTAGTGTGTGTGTTGTCCTTTGTCACAACACATTTATTATTATTATTAACATGCATGGATGTCATTAGTGTGTGTGTTGTCCTTTGTCACAACACATTTATTATTATTATTATTATTAACATTCATGGATGTCATTAGTGTGTGTGTTGTCCTTTGTCACAACACATGTATTATTATTATTATTAACATGCATGGATGTCATTAGTGTGTGTGTTGTCCTTTGTCACAACACATGTATTATTATTATTATTAACATGCATGGATGTCATTAGTGTGTGTGTTGTCCTTTGTCACAACACATGTATTATTATTATTATTAACATGCATGAATGTCATTAGTATGTGTGCTGTCCTTTGTCACAACACATTTATTATTATTATTATTAACATGCATGAATGTCATTAGTGTGTGTGTTGTCCTTTGTCACAACACATTTATTATTATTATTGTTAACATGCATGGATGTCATTAGTGTGTGTGTTGTCCTTTGTCACAACACATTTATTATTATTATTAACATGCATGGATGTCATTAGTGTGTGTGTTGTCCTTTGTCACAACACATTTATTATTATTATTATTAACATTCATGGATGTCAGTGTGTGTGTTGTCCTTTGTCACAACACATGTATTATTATTATTATTAACATGCATGGATGTCATTAGTGTGTGTGTTGTCCTTTGTCACAACACATGTATTATTATTATTATTAACATGCATGGATGTCATTAGTGTGTGTGTTGTCCTTTGTCACAACACATGTATTATTATTATTATTAACATGCATGAATGTCATTAGTATGTGTGTTGTCCTTTGTCACAACACATTTATTATTATTATTATTAACATGCATGGATGTCATTAGTGTGTGTGTTGTACTTTGTCACAACACATTTATTATTATTATTATTAACATGCATGAATGTCATTAGTATGTGTGTTGTCCTTCGTCACAACACATTTATTATTATTATTATTAACATGCATGGATGTCATTAGTGTGTGTGTTGTCCTTTGTCACAACACATTTATTATTATTATTAACATGTATGGATGTCATTAGTGTGTGTGTTGTCCTTTGTCACAAGACATTTATTATTATTATTATTAACATTCATGCATGTCATTAGTGTGTGTGTTGTCCTTTGTCACAACACATGTATTATTATTATTATTAACATGGATGGATGTCATTAGTGTGTGTGTTGTCCTTTGTCACAACACATTTATTATTATTATTAACATGCATGAATGTCATTAGTGTGTGTGTTGTCCTTTGTCACAACACATTTATTATTATTATTATTAACATGCATGATGTCATTAGTGTGTGCGTTGTCCTTTGTCACAACACATTTATTATTATTATTATTAACATGCATGGATGTCATTAGTGTGTGCGTTGTCCTTTGTCACAACACATTTATTATTATTATTATTAACATGCATGGATGTCATTAGTGTGTGTGTTGTCCTTTGTCACAACACATGTATTATTATTATTATTAACATGCATGGATGTCATTAGTGTGTGTGTTGTCCTTTGTCACAACACATTTATTATTATTATTAACATGCATGAATGTCATTAGTGTGTGTGTTGTCCTTTGTCACAACACATTTATTATTATTATTATTATTAACATGCATGATGTCATTAGTGTGTGCGTTGTCCTTTGTCACAACACATGTATTATTATTATTATTAACATGCATGGATGTCATTAGTGTGTGTGTTGTCCTTTGTCACAACACGTGTATTATTATTATTATTAACATGCATGGATGTCATTAGTGTGTCTGTTGTCCTTTGTCACAACACATGTATTATTATTATTATTAACATGCATGGATGTCATTAGTGTGTGTGTTGTCCTTTGTCACAACACGTGTATTATTATTATTATTAACATGCATGGATGTCATTAGTGTGTGTGTTGTCCTTTGTCACAACACGTGTATTATTATTATTATTAACATGCATGGATGTCATTAGTGTGTCTGTTGTCCTTTGTCACAACACATGTATTATTATTATTATTAACATGCATGGATGTCATTAGTGTGTGTGTTGTCCTTTGTCACAACACATGTATTATTATTATTATTAACATGCATGGATGTCATTAGTGTGTGTGTTGTCCTTTGTCACAACACATGTATTATTATTATTATTAACATGCATGGATGTCATTAGTGTGTGTGTTGTCCTTTGTCACAACACATGTATTATTATTATTATTAACATGCATGGATGTCATTAGTGTGTGTGTTGTCCTTTGTCACAACACATTTATTATTATTATTATTAACATGCATGGATGTCATTAGTGTGTGTGTTGTCCTTTGTCACAACACATTTATTATTATTATTAACATGCATGGATGTCATTAGTGTGTGTGTTGTCCTTTGTCACAACACATTTATTATTATTATTATTAACATGCATGGATGTCATTAGTGTGTGTGCTGTCCTTTGTCACAACACATTTATTATTATTATTATTAACATGCATGGATGTCATTAGTGTGTGTGTTGTCCTTTGTCACAACACATGTATTATTATTATTATTAACATGCATGGATGTCATTAGTGTGTGTGTTGTCCTTTGTCACAACACATGTATTATTATTATTAACATGCATGGATGTCATTAGTTTGTGTGTTGTCCTTTGTCACAACACATGTATTATTATTATTATTAACATGCATGGATGTCATTAGTGTGTGTGTTGTCCTTTGTCACAACACATTTATTATTATTATTATTAACATGCATGGATGTCATTATTGTGTGTGTTGTCCTTTGTCACAACACATTTATTATTATTATTAGCATGCATGGATGTCATTATTGTGTGTGTTGTCCTTTGTCACAACACATTTATTATTATTGTCAACATGCATGGATGTCATTATTGTGTGTGTTGTCCTTTGTCACAACACATTTATTATTATTATTAACATGCATGGATGTCATTAGTGTGTGTGTTGTCCTTTGTCACAACACATGTATTATTATTATTATTAACATGCATGGATGTCATTAGTGTGTGTGTTGTCCTTTGTCACAACACATTTATTATTATTATTATTATTAACATGCATGGATGTCATTAGTTTGTGTGTTGTCCTTTGTCACAACACATGTATTATTATTATTATTAACATGCATGGATGTCATTAGTGTGTGTGTTGTCCTTTGTCACAACACATGTATTATTATTATTAACATGCATGGATGTCATTAGTGTGTGTGTTGTCCTTTGTCACAACACATGTATTATTATTATTATTAACATGCATGGATGTCATTAGTGTGTGTGTTGTCCTTTGTCACAACACATTTATTATTATTATTATTAACATGCATGGATGTCATTAGTTTGTGTGTTGTCCTTTGTCACAACACATGTATTATTATTATTATTAACATGCATGGATGTCATTAGTGTGTGTGTTGTCCTTTGTCACAACACATTTATTATTATTATTATTATTAACATGCATGGATGTCATTATTGTGTGTGTTGTCCTTTGTCACAACACATTTATTATTATTATTAACATGCATGGATGTCATTATTGTGTGTGTTGTCCTTTGTCACAACACATTTATTATTATTATTAACATGCATGGATGTCATTATTGTGTGTGTTGTCCTTTGTCACAACACATTTATTATTATTATTAACATGCATGATGTCATTAGTGTGTGTGTTGTCCTTTGTCACAACACATTTATTATTATTATTAACATGCATGATGTCATTAGTGTGTGTGTTGTCCTTTGTCACAACACATTTATTATTATTATTAACATGCATGGATGTCATTAGTGTGTGTGTTGTCCTTTGTCACAACACATTTATTATTATTATTAACATGCATGATGTCATTAGTGTGTGTGTTGTCCTTTGTCACAACACATGTATTATTATTAACATGCATGGATGTCATTAGTGTGTGTGTTGTCCTTTGTCACAACACATGTATTATTATTAACATGCATGGATGTCATTAGTGTGTGTGTTGTCCTTTGTCACAACACATTTATTATTATTATTAACATGCATGGATGTCATTAGTGTGTGTGTTGTCCTTTGTCACAACACATTTATTATTATTAACATGCATGGATGTCATTGGTGTGTGTGTTGTCCTTTGTCACAACACATTTATTATTATTATTATTAACATGCATGGATGTCATTAGTGTGTGTGTTGTCCTTTGTCACAACACATTTATTATTATTATTAACATGCATGGATGTCATTAGTGTGTGTGTTGTCCTTTGTCACAACACATTTATTATTATTATTATTAACATGCATGGATGTCATTAGTTTGTGTGTTGTCCTTTGTCACAACACATGTATTATTATTATTATTAACATGCATGGATGTCATTAGTGTGTGTGTTGTCCTTTGTCACAACACATTTATTATTATTATTAACATGCATGGATGTCATTATTGTGTGTGTTGTCCTTTGTCACAACACATTTATTATTATTATTATTAACATGCATGGATGTCATTAGTGTGTGTGTTGTCCTTTGTCACAACACATTTATTATTATTATTAACATGCATGATGTCATTAGTGTGTGTGTTGTCCTTTGTCACAACACATTTATTATTATTATTAACATGCATGGATGTCATTAGTGTGTGTGTTGTCCTTTGTCACAACACATTTATTATTATTATTAACATGCATGATGTCATTAGTGTGTGTTGTCCTTTGTCACAACACATGTATTATTATTAACATGCATGGATGTCATTAGTGTGTGTGTTGTCCTTTGTCACAACACATTTATTATTATTAACATGCATGGATGTCATTAGTGTGTGTGTTGTCCTTTGTCACAACACATTTATTATTATTATTAACATGCATGGATGTCATTAGTGTGTGTGTTGTCCTTTGTCACAACACATTTATTATTATTAACATGCATGGATGTCATTAGTGTGTGTGTTGTCCTTTGTCACAACACATGTATTATTATTATTATTAACATGCATGGATGTCATTATTGTGTGTGTTGTCCTTTGTCACAACACATTTATTATTATTATTATTAACATGCATGGATGTCATTAGTGTGTGTGTTGTCCTTTGTCACAACACATGTATTATTATTATTATTAACATGCATGGATGTCATTATAATGAATAAATTATAAATGGGTTATACTTGTATAGCGCTTTTCTACCTTCAAAGTACTCAAAGCGCTTTGACAGTATTTCCACATTCACCCATTCACACACACATTCACACACTGATGGCGGGAGCTGCCATGCAAGGCGCTAACCAGCAGCCATCAGGAGCAAGGGTGAAGTGTCTTGCCCAAGGACACAACGGACGTGACTAGGATGGTAGAAGGTGTGTGTGTGTTGTCCTTTGTCACAACACATTTATTATTATTATTAACATGCATGATGTCATTAGTGTGTGTGTTGTCCTTTGTCACAACACATTTATTATTATTATTAACATGCATGGATGTCATTAGTGTGTGTGTTGTCCTTTGTCACAACACATTTATTATTATTATTAACATGCATGATGTCATTAGTGTGTGTGTTGTCCTTTGTCACAACACATGTATTATTATTAACATGCATGGATGTCATTAGTGTGTGTGTTGTCCTTTGTCACAACACATTTATTATTATTAACATGCATGGATGTCATTAGTGTGTGTGTTGTCCTTTGTCACAACACATTTATTATTATTATTAACATGCATGGATGTCATTAGTGTGTGTGTTGTCCTTTGTCACAACACATTTATTATTATTAACATGCATGGATGTCATTAGTGTGTGTGTTGTCCTTTGTCACAACACATGTATTATTATTATTATTAACGTGCATGGATGTCATTAGTGTGTGTGTTGTCCTTTGTCACAACACATTTATTATTATTATTATTAACATGCATGAATGTCATTAGTGTGTGTGTTGTCCTTTGTCACAACACATTTATTATTATTATTATTAACATGCATGGATGTCATTAGTGTGTGTGTTGTCCTTTGTCACAACACATTTATTATTATTATTAACATGCATGGATGTCATTAGTGTGTGTGTTGTCCTTTGTCACAACACATTTATTATTATTATTATTAACATTCATGGATGTCATTAGTGTGTGTGTTGTCCTTTGTCACAACACATGTATTATTATTATTATTAACATGCATGGATGTCATTAGTGTGTGTGTTGTCCTTTGTCACAACACATGTATTATTATTATTATTAACATGCATGGATGTCATTAGTGTGTGTGTTGTCCTTTGTCACAACACATGTATTATTATTATTATTAACATGCATGAATGTCATTAGTATGTGTGCTGTCCTTTGTCACAACACATTTATTATTATTATTATTAACATGCATGAATGTCATTAGTGTGTGTGTTGTCCTTTGTCACAACACATTTATTATTATTATTGTTAACATGCATGGATGTCATTAGTGTGTGTGTTGTCCTTTGTCACAACACATTTATTATTATTATTAACATGCATGGATGTCATTAGTGTGTGTGTTGTCCTTTGTCACAACACATTTATTATTATTATTATTAACATTCATGGATGTCAGTGTGTGTGTTGTCCTTTGTCACAACACATGTATTATTATTATTATTAACATGCATGGATGTCATTAGTGTGTGTGTTGTCCTTTGTCACAACACATGTATTATTATTATTATTAACATGCATGGATGTCATTAGTGTGTGTGTTGTCCTTTGTCACAACACATGTATTATTATTATTATTAACATGCATGAATGTCATTAGTATGTGTGTTGTCCTTTGTCACAACACATTTATTATTATTATTATTAACATGCATGGATGTCATTAGTGTGTGTGTTGTACTTTGTCACAACACATTTATTATTATTATTATTAACATGCATGAATGTCATTAGTATGTGTGTTGTCCTTCGTCACAACACATTTATTATTATTATTATTAACATGCATGGATGTCATTAGTGTGTGTGTTGTCCTTTGTCACAACACATTTATTATTATTATTAACATGTATGGATGTCATTAGTGTGTGTGTTGTCCTTTGTCACAAGACATTTATTATTATTATTATTAACATTCATGCATGTCATTAGTGTGTGTGTTGTCCTTTGTCACAACACATGTATTATTATTATTATTAACATGCATGGATGTCATTAGTGTGTGTGTTGTCCTTTGTCACAACACATTTATTATTATTATTAACATGCATGAATGTCATTAGTGTGTGTGTTGTCCTTTGTCACAACACATTTATTATTATTATTATTAACATGCATGATTTCATTAGTGTGTGCGTTGTCCTTTGTCACAACACATTTATTATTATTATTATTAACATGCATGGATGTCATTAGTGTGTGCGTTGTCCTTTGTCACAACACATTTATTATTATTATTATTAACATGCATGGATGTCATTAGTGTGTGTGTTGTCCTTTGTCACAACACATTTATTATTATTATTATTAACATGCATGGATGGCATTAGTGTGTGTGTTGTCCTTTGTCACAACACATGTATTATTATTATTATTAACATGCATGGATGTCATTAGTGTGTGTGTTGTCCTTTGTCACAACACATTTATTATTATTATTAACATGCATGAATGTCATTAGTGTGTGTGTTGTCCTTTGTCACAACACATTTATTATTATTATTATTAACATGCATGATGTCATTAGTGTGTGCGTTGTCCTTTGTCACAACACATTTATTATTATTATTATTAACATGCATGGATGTCATTAGTGTGTGTGTTGTCCTTTGTCACAACACATTTATTATTATTATTATTAACATGCATGGATGGCATTAGTGTGTGTGTTGTCCTTTGTCACAACACATTTATTATTATTATTATTATTATTAACATGCATGGATGTCATTAGTGTGTGTGTTGTCCTTTGTCACAACACATGTATTATTATTATTATTAACATGCATGAATGTCATTAGTATGTGTGTTGTCCTTTGTCACAACACATTTATTATTATTATTATTAACATGCATGGATGTCATTAGTGTGTGTGTTGTCCTTTGTCACAACACATTTATTATTATTATTATTAACATGCATGATGTCATTAGTGTGTGTGTTGTCCTTTGTCACAACACATTTATTATTATTATTATTAACATGCATGGATGTCATTAGTGTGTGTGTTGTCCTTTGTCACAACACATTTATTATCATTATTATTAACATGCATGGATGTCATTAGTGTGTGTGTTGTCCTTTGTCACAACACATTTATTATTATTAACATGCATGGATGTCATTAGTGTGTGTGTTGTCCTTTGTCACAACACATTTATTATTATTATTAACATGCATGGATGTCATTAGTGTGTGTGTTGTCCTTTGTCACAACACATTTATTATTATTAACATGCATGGATGTCATTAGTGTGTGTGTTGTCCTTTGTCACAACACATGTATTATTATTATTATTAACGTGCATGGATGTCATTAGTGTGTGTGTTGTCCTTTGTCACAACACATTTATTATTATTATTATTAACATGCATGAATGTCATTAGTGTGTGTGTTGTCCTTTGTCACAACACATTTATTATTATTATTATTAACATGCATGGATGTCATTAGTGTGTGTGTTGTCCTTTGTCACAACACATTTATTATTATTATTAACATGCATGGATGTCATTAGTGTGTGTGTTGTCCTTTGTCACAACACATTTATTATTATTATTATTATTAACATTCATGGATGTCATTAGTGTGTGTGTTGTCCTTTGTCACAACACATGTATTATTATTATTATTAACATGCATGGATGTCATTAGTGTGTGTGTTGTCCTTTGTCACAACACATGTATTATTATTATTATTAACATGCATGAATGTCATTAGTATGTGTGCTGTCCTTTGTCACAACACATTTATTATTATTATTATTAACATGCATGAATGTCATTAGTGTGTGTGTTGTCCTTTGTCACAACACATTTATTATTATTATTGTTAACATGCATGGATGTCATTAGTGTGTGTGTTGTCCTTTGTCACAACACATTTATTATTATTATTAACATGCATGGATGTCATTAGTGTGTGTGTTGTCCTTTGTCACAACACATTTATTATTATTATTATTAACATTCATGGATGTCAGTGTGTGTGTTGTCCTTTGTCACAACACATGTATTATTATTATTATTAACATGCATGGATGTCATTAGTGTGTGTGTTGTCCTTTGTCACAACACATGTATTATTATTATTATTAACATGCATGGATGTCATTAGTGTGTGTGTTGTCCTTTGTCACAACACATGTATTATTATTATTATTAACATGCATGAATGTCATTAGTATGTGTGTTGTCCTTTGTCACAACACATTTATTATTATTATTATTAACATGCATGGATGTCATTAGTGTGTGTGTTGTACTTTGTCACAACACATTTATTATTATTATTATTAACATGCATGAATGTCATTAGTATGTGTGTTGTCCTTCGTCACAACACATTTATTATTATTATTATTAACATGCATGGATGTCATTAGTGTGTGTGTTGTCCTTTGTCACAACACATTTATTATTATTATTAACATGTATGGATGTCATTAGTGTGTGTGTTGTCCTTTGTCACAAGACATTTATTATTATTATTATTAACATTCATGCATGTCATTAGTGTGTGTGTTGTCCTTTGTCACAACACATGTATTATTATTATTATTAACATGCATGGATGTCATTAGTGTGTGTGTTGTCCTTTGTCACAACACATTTATTATTATTATTAACATGCATGAATGTCATTAGTGTGTGTGTTGTCCTTTGTCACAACACATTTATTATTATTATTATTAACATGCATGATGTCATTAGTGTGTGCGTTGTCCTTTGTCACAACACATTTATTATTATTATTATTAA